>NW_016159043.1:50170-75645 GCF_001687245.7 Rhagoletis zephyria
GATTAAAATATGTTATATATGCATATGCTTATTGAATTTACTTGTTTTGTGAATACCTTTAATTTTAAATTTATTTTATTTTGTTGTTAATAATTTGTAATGGAAATAATGTTTTTCAAAAATTTTCATTATTCAAAAAGCTTTCTAAAAGAACTAGCATAAAATATACAGAGCTCAATTTTAATTATTTAAAAATTTATTACAACTATAACGGTCTTAGGGAAAAGTTGGGCGGTTTAGGTTTGTCGACTAACGGTCGGAAAGCGACGTTGCAGGACAGGCTACTGGAACACTTCAGCCTGAATGTGAGCGACGGCGATGATACCGATTTCGATGGCGCTGCAAGTAGGCGAAGCGTACGTGGGTCCGTGGCTGAGCGTCCAGCATTCACTCTTCGGGACATTGAGGACTCGTTGTCTAAATTTAGCGGGTATGGTCAGCCGACATTTGAGCAGTGGCTGGAAGATTTTGAGGCCAGCGCAATGGCTGTGTAGTGGAGCGACCTTCAGAAATTCATCTACGCCAAGCATTTGCTGAAGGGTGGAGCAAAATCATTTATTAGAAGCCAAATTGGAGTTAGCAGTTGGGATTCTTTAAAATCTGATCGAGCTCGGAGTTTGGTGTCACTATGTCGTCGGCCGAAATACACCGCATCCTTCGAAGACGCCGCCAGCGACCAGTCGAAGATCTGCGGGAGTACCTGTACGCAATGATTCAGATCAGCAAACCAGTCAGTCTCGATGATTCCAGCTTGATCGAGTATTTCATCGAGGGGATTTCAGATAATCGCGCGAATAAGAGCAACTTGTATCAGGTGCGAAATATCAAGGAGCTGAAGGAACAGATCAAGGTGTCCGAGAAGATCCGGTTGAGCAAACCACAGACCACAAGTCGGAATTATGTAAAGCCAACGTCTTCAAACAGGGATTTACGAAATTCAGCGTACTCAAACAAAGGGTGTTTCAACTGTGGTGATCAGTCTCACTTTGCTCGAAATTGTCCACGCAAAAAGGTCAGATGTTTTCAATGTGGCAACGAGGGCCATCGAGCGAGTGAGTGCAAGAGCGCTGGAAATGAAGTGAAGACCGAGAGAGCTCCAGCAAGCATTATGGCGGTAAGGCAGAGCGGCCTGGTTTTTAAAGACATCCATTTTAGCATTTCGAATCAGACAGTTTCGGCACTTATCGACACAGGGTCAGACCCGTGTCTAATGCATCATGACACTTTGTTGATGCTGCAGCTGGATGCAGAGCTCAGCAAGCAGAAGCGGCGACTGGTGGGTATCGGTAACAGTGCAATGACGACAATAGGCAGTTTTACCATCCCAATGCATGTAGACGATATTTCGCTTGACATTACGTTTAATGTGGCAAGGGAGCGGGATTTGGGCTACGCGCTGGTGATAGGCAACAATGTCCTCAAACACGTTGACCTTATCGTTACGGAAGATAGTGCCGTTTTTAAGAAGAAGGCGAGAAAGTTCAGTGTACGCGAGGATGCACTCGAGCGCAAAGCAGTGGCCGGTAATTGCGCAAGTGCAAATCCTTATGATTCGATCACCGATGATTTGAACAATATTTACAATCTGATAACGAATATTGTGAGGAAGTTGAGAAGAAGCGCTAGACTGGCAGATGCCGCTGAGGTTCAGCGTAGACGTGATGAGATGCGAGATGGTGTCAGCGAACACGGTACGAGTGTTAGGCGTGGTGGTATCGAGGGTCACCACGAGAGAATGCGAATCCAAGCAAGACGGGTGTGTACGAACGAGGTGCGGAATGCGCGAGGTTTCGCGATGGAAGACTTTCAAGTCAAATTAGCGGGATGCAAGCAGAGTCCGGAAACGTATGCGTGGGAGCCGGAACGAAGCAAAATAAAGAATGCGAGATAGATGTATTTCATGTAAGCAGGACGCGAACGGACAAGGTACAGAGTTCGGTAGCAGCCTACAAGCCAGCTGAGATCTCAGTATCATCTATGGAGCAAGAGCTTCTGCAGAAAGAGCACATAATAATATCCCAACGGTTTTTACCCTCCATTCCCGCCCATCCGCACGAGGGGCGCAGTCCGCATGACGTACGGAACCAGTATTTTCAATTTTTGCGCCGAGTCACGATAGGCAGGAGTTTGTTAAGTGTCGAGATCTAAAACTGTTCAGCTACAGAACTAAATTCATCAGCCGATTTTATGTCTTTATTTTAATGATTCATTTATTGAGAGAGGACAGTATCGATTTCTTAATGCTGAAAAGCGGATCTGATATATCAAACGTGCTGGAATGAGAGTTAAACTCTTGGCATAAGCAACGGAGTGGGTCGTGCAATTCAAAATTAGTTTTACAAGCTTTCAGAAATAGGGGGAAAAAGTCCCTTGATACCCGGGAGAGAACATTAAGGCTAACTTCGCCAAGAAGAAGCGGACTTGAAATTGAGCCTGTTAGTAATTTAACTATAAAAATTGTACCAAACATTTGCCTGCGGCTGGAAAGTGTAGGAAGTTTAATAAGTTTTAATCGGCTCGTATAAGGTGGAAGGTTATATTGAGAATCCCAACGGAAATTTCTTAAAGCAAAAAGTAGGAATTGTTTTTGAATTGATTCTATCTTGTCTGAGTAAATTTGATACCTTGGATTCCAAACCACCGAACCGTCTTCCAGAATTGGCCTAACTAATGTTGTAAACAGGGTTTTAGTGATATGAGGGTCACAAAATTCTTTTGACCATCGTTTCTCAAATGCAAGTACACCTTTAGCCTTGTTGACTGTCACATTAATATGAAGATTAAAATTAAGTTTAGGATCCATTGTGATACCAAGGTCCACAAAATTGTAAACCTGTTCCAGGTTATGGGTACCTATTGTATAAGAAGTGGGATGAACAGATCTTCGCGAGAAGCTCATTACTTTACATTTCTTAAGATTTAGAGGCATAAGATTTACTTGACACCAGTAAGCCATGCTGTCTAAGTCTGATTGTAGCAAAGAGCTTTCTTTAATTGAAACGTACGATTTATAAAGCTCTACATCATCTGAATACATTAAAATTTTGGAAAATTGTATATCTGTAGAAATATCGTTTATAAAAAGCAAGAACAGAACAGGACCTAGGTGGCTACCTTGAGGGACTCCTGAAGTAACATTAATGATGTCAGAGATAGTATTTTTAAACATTACTCTTTGTGATCTATCATAGAGGTATGAAGAAATCCAACGTAGAAAATTAGGTGGAAGACCAAGAAGATCAAGTTTGTAGATGAGCAACGAGTGGCACACTTTGTCAAATGCTTTACTGAAGTCAGTATATATAACATCAACAGTTTTGCTTTCACTAAATGCTTTTGAGATATAGGATGTTAATTCGAGTAAATTTGTAAAAGTTGATTTGCCCTTGCAAAATCCATGTTGACTATATGAAATGCTAGAAGATGTAGAATGCGTCAGCTGATTTGTTATAATTTCTTCAAATAATTTAGGAATTGCAGAAAGCTTAGCTATTCCCCGGTAGTTCTCCACTGAAGATCTGCTACCGCTTTTATGTAACGGGGTTATGAACGATTCCTTCCATATAGTTGGAAAAGCGCCCTCTTTAAGAGATAAATTAAATAACGCTGTTAACGGCTCATAGAGATAATAAGAACAATTTATAAGAATACAAGTAGGGATCTGGTCAGGACCATAACTGAAGGACCGCTTTAAGGATTTCAGATAAACTACTACATCATCGGGAGATATTACTGGGATATTTATTGAGTTCATTGGACATAGTTTAAAAGGATAGTCAATGTTAGCATGTGAGTTAATGGAATAATTGGATTTAAAAAACTGAGCGAACATGTTAGAAATTGTTTGATTATCACTAGAGACGGTATTTTGATACTTCATAACGGAAGGAAACCCACGTACATTTCGCTTGGAGTTTGCGAAGTCATAAAATGATTTGGGGTTATATATTATACGCCGTTTGATTTTACACAAGTAAGCTTTATAACACTTTTTGTTTAATTCAAAAAACTTATGACGCAAAAGTGAGTATTTTACGTAGTACGAGTGTAAACCGGTTTTTTTGTGTAATCTAAAATAACACGACTTTCTGTTTTTCAAATTTCTCAGTTCTTTAGTGAACCATAACTGTGTTTGCTCTTCAGGAACATACATACGTTTAGGCACATGCTTTTCAAATAATTTGTGTAAAGTAAAGTTAAAAAGTGCAACGCTTTGTTCAATATTTTCTTTAAATGCAGGCCACGACAATTTAGACAGTTCTTTGTTAAGCATTTTAAAGTTGGCTTTCGAAAAATCAAAGCGAATATTTGGGTTGTATGCTTGGGTACTGCAATTTTGACCATCACTTATAACTTCGTAAGATACCTCCATAGCAGGGTGGTAGACATCTTCGGGCAAAACTACTGGATCACACTTATTTACAACGGACTTAGATGCATCATCAACATAAACAAGATCTAATACTCTACCAAACTTATTGTGAAGTACATTAACCTGAGTTAGGCAGAGTTCCGCCATCTCCTCTAAAAATACGTTGTTGCACGCACTAGACGCGAAATGTATGATATCATTGTCAATGATGTTCCATGATATGCTTGGTAAATTAAAATCACCCAACATAATCACTGAATCAGAAGGTTTAGTCAGTAAATTAACTGATTTCAGTAAAGAGGTGAGTCGTGAATACACCAATGTGTCAGATCGGGGAGGGATATAGCACAGAGCTATGTAAATAGACCCTTTTCCAGCCTGTACACGAATGCATTTGAACTCTACTGAATCAATGTGTGGAAGACTAACTTCTTCAGATGGTATTGAAGAGTCTATAGCGAAGAGTACGCGACCGCCGATTCTGTCCTCCCTATCTTTTCTATAGATATGATAATTACTTGGAAGAATCTCTGAATTGAAAATTTGAGGTTTCAGCCAAGTTTCAGTAAAAGAAAGAATATTATAATTACATTCAAGGCCTTTAAAGTATAAATTCGTTAATTTAGTATTTAAGCCTCTTACATTTTGGTAATAAATACTTAAAGCAGATTTAATAATTAGTTTTTTGATTCAGTGTTATGACGGGGAATATTAGCTAAGTTATTTACTTTTTTGGGCCTATATTCGAATTCACGAACGAAAGCTCCGGGGGGCCAAAAAGAACTACTAAGCAGCGCATTAAAATTATCTAAATTTACGTCAATTTTAAATGAAGCAATATTTCTTTCGTAATTAAAATTAAATTTTCCGATGCTTAAGCCAACAGTTGAAATTTTTGATGAGATGTAAAGCTTTATATCGTCTTCGGTAGTGTCTCTCGAAAATCTAGAAACAAAGATTGACTTCTTTGGCGGAACCACAACTAGTTTCCACACGGATATCCTTAACAGATTGCAAGGTATCTAAGCATTTGAATGATTTAAACGTATTTTCATAATGCTGAAATTTTTCTGTCAGTACAGACAATTCCCTTCCTATTTCTGTAAAACCATCTCTAGTCTGCCTAAATAGCTTGAAAAGATCAACTTCGGTTGACCTGCACTTTACGCAAGACCAGCGAAGGCCCTTGCCATCATTAATAGCGTCCAGAATTCTTCCCGTCAAACCAGCCCATTTCAGATGGTAAATACCATCACACAGCCAGCACGATAAGTAGCGTTCAGAATCGCTTTTAATTTGGCAAGTATCAAGATCACACTTCATATTGAAAGATTTATGTAATACACTCGTTAATAAAAGACAAACAAAATAAATTATAATAATTAAGGAGCTGATGTAAATAGCTTTAAATAAATGCAGCGAACAGTTTGAGTATCACTGTAATTATGACACTTAATAAACGCAAACAGCTGTGACAAGAATTACTAAAAGAAGTAAACAAAAACAGTAGAACAAATGTGCAAAAACAAAATGAAGGTTAACTACAAAGGATACAACAACAATGATAGCAACAAATGACTCGGCAAAATTAGAATGTATGCTAGTGAAATTTAATTAAATTTACTTTAATATAAAACCAATAACTTTCACTTAGCTTCAATTATTTCACACTCTGATGCTCATAAGCACTTTTTATCACTACTTTAACACAGAATTAGCACAATGAACTTAGTAAGTAGAAAGCCAAAATCAGAGCACAATAAAGTACAACCTCACAGCTTGACGTTTGCTTACATCGACGAGTTTGATGCAGAGGGGGAAGAAGTATGCTACCAAGCACACGACAACATCGCTGAAATACAGCAAGAACGTCGACGAACTGCAAAAGAGTACACCATGGATGAGCTAGTAGCAATCAAGCGAACGCAATACGGATCGAGACTCAAGTTAAAGCCAAAATACTTCGGACCATATAGGATTGCGAAGATTATGCGACACGGAGCTACGCCGCAGAGAAGATCGGAGACCTGGAAGAGCCAGACCGCACAATTACTGTAGCCAAATTTCTAAAGAAATGGAATCCATCATTCGAGGCCGAATGATCGCGCAGGATGGCCGAATGTGGGAGATGATGTACGCGGCCATCGACATACAAACATACAAGTATGACAGTGGGGCACCGTACTAAGACTAATCGAGGGATACAACACTGACAATGATTGAACGGACCACACTGAACATACGCAACTATAGACTTCACTAGACAAACGAAGGACAGCAATAGTGCAGATTGTATTTGACCGCCTTCAAGCGAAGTTGTTAAGCTAGTCGTAGCATTTAAAGTTAAAATTTATATGTAACCGTGTGTGTGCGAATAAACGTCCAGTTTTGTAAACATTAAAAGCGCGTTTTAATTAACGACTAAAAGGGTTGCGAAGACCATTCCTACATTCATTTGCATTAAATTTCATAAATTAATGCATTAATTTTTTACATTAATATTATTGCTTTAAATACCATTAATGCATTAAAAATTTGATGCATTTTTCTTAACTCTTTTGCATACTGAATGCCATAAATGAATAAATGAATTTTTCAAATAATAATTTTTAATGCAACATGTTTTATATGCGCATATATTTAAGGAGTAAATATATGATTGAACGCACATGTATTTCAATAATTTTTGATTTCCGAAAAAGCAATAGCTGCTTCTACCAAAATGTAAATTAATGCTGTTTTTCCACAAAATTTGCATTAAAAAACACGGCCTCAAGCTCAATGAAATTGTTGGATTTTTGTTTTTTGTAATAAGTTTTGCTTTTTGTAATAGATAAGTAGATAATAAATTTTGTTACTTTTTTTAATTCGGTTGTTTTTTCTTCAGATTTTGGTTGGTTATTTTTATAACAGGTGGCAACCGTGAACAGAATAGTCTTTTTTGAGTGTATGCGGTTTGACAGTACCAGATGCAAACTTCGCAATATATTTTGCGAGAGTTTCAGGCCCGAGTCACTCGTGGAGGCTATGCTACAAAGCAGCGAAAAATGGTCTGCAGCATGTGACGTAATAGCAGAGGCGATGAAGGGGCCGAATGGCTACAGCATAGCAGCGGCGACTAAATAATACCTTTCTCCCTCACGATGTGGTGCTTGACGTACTTCAAGTGGGGTGTGGAGTTCTAAGAAATAACATGCTTTTCCTGGTTTTATAGGGACACTTATGAGCCCCAGAAAAAACTGTTAAAGTAGAAACAGAACGAGTTCGCTGAGTAAATTTCGTCGGACGGATGCCGCCGGGTGATATTCGCTTAACATTTCGTCAAGTAAAAATGAGCCGGAACAATAATTTAGTGCTACTACTGGCAAATATTGTGGAGGATTGTCGTTAAGAAAATGCTAGTTTGAAAATAAGAGAAGGCTAGAAAAAAACCGCGAAGCTAAATCCCAAATTTCGAAGCTGAACGACAGAGAGAAAAGCTAGATCCAGCCACAAACTAAACTGGCAACACTGAAAGTGTACAATATGAATGTATACATTACAACAGACAATTTATGGTTAATTTGTGCGCATTCTAGCAGAAGTGGGCATTCTGCTATATTTCATCCCTTAATCATACAAATGCCTTAGTATAACAAAGTGCAAGTTTAAAGTAGCTCGGAAATTTTTTTGTTGAAGGTGTTGCTCACTTTCTCCATATACAAAAATCGTCGAAAATGCTTCGTATGAAACAAAATGGCTCACATCGTCAGCAAAAAAGTTGCCAAAAATCAACAGTAAGTGCCAGTTACTTTGAACTTGCACTAAAATTGAATGGGCTACAAGACTGCATACTTAAAATATTTCTTAAAAAAAACGGAATAAAAAAGGCGAAATTTTTACGTTTGTTGTTTTTTTTCAAATGTTGCAGAGATTCAGACTTAATTTTTTTATATGGTCTTTGGCAAAGATTATACTATACTTTTATATACAAAAAAATAAAATTAAAAAATATTAAGACAAATGGCCAAGTCTTGTCAATATGTGAGTGTCATAAATTTATGATAAGGACAGGATATAATTCATATAATCAATTGTTTCAATTTTTCATGTTGGCGAAGGGATTACATGATTTCTTTTCGTATAAATAATATTGTGCAGGCCTAAAAAGGATTTATAGTTGAAGATTAAAAAAAAAATTTTACTTTATAAAGTTACAGATATCATCGAGCAACCTTCTTAATGACACAGAACAGATTAGTGAAAGATTGCAGCAAGCTACAAGACTTGTGGTTGCACTTAGAGAAGCACGGATTGTTTACAGAACACTGGACTGTCCAATCGGAAACGTTAAGAATATACCTTACGGTATTGAGTACTGTGTGCAAGGCTACTTCCTGCCATCTTCAGAAAAAAAGTATGAATTTGTCAATTATCATCCTTTAGTTCAATACTATGGAATCTCTCCGGACGTAAGTAAATTTTCATCGTAGTCTTCATTAAGTAAATTTTTATTCACGTACTAAAACTGGTTTTCGCTATAATAAACTCAAGGACTAACGCCCAATATTCCTCATTCGTGGAATATTATTAACTTATCGCATGTACCAGTAGGGTGGTCCAAAATCAGTAAAGTCGGAATTGTAATGCTCTCACCCCCTAGGATTGTTCTACATCGAAAAACTATACCCTTATTCTTTTATTTTGAAATAAAAAATATTATTATTATTTTTAAAATAATATCTCCTTGAATTTATTAAAAAGTGTTTCCCTTTATTTTTAAGAGGTTGTCTTCTTGAATTCTTTAAAAAGTTTGTCCCTTTATTTTTATTAGGTTATCTCCTTGAATTTAGTAAAAAGATAATATTCTTATTTTTATAAGGTAATCTAGAATTTATTAAAAAGGTTATCTTCTTATTTTTATTAGCCTATCTCCTTAAATTTATTAAAAAGTGTTTTNATATTATTATTATTTTTAAAATAATATCTCCTTGAATTTATTAAAAAGTGTTTCCCTTTATTTTTAAGAGGTTGTCTTCTTGAATTCTTTAAAAAGTTTGTCCCTTTATTTTTATTAGGTTATCTCCTTGAATTTAGTAAAAAGATAATATTCTTATTTTTATAAGGTAATCTAGAATTTATTAAAAAGGTTATCTTCTTATTTTTATTAGCCTATCTCCTTAAATTTATTAAAAAGTGTTTTCCTTTATTTTTATTAGGTTATCTCCTTGTCCCTTAATTTTTATAACATTATCTTATTAATTTAATAAAATGCATTTTTTAATAGTTCTATAAGATAATATCTTTGAATTTATTAAAAATATATGGGCAAATCTAAAAAACAGGTAACCGTTGTGTTATTTAGCTTTATTTTCACTGTTGTTAACTAAATCAAGCTGGTTGCTTTTGGATATAATTCACTGACGTATACTTGAAGCCTCAAAAAAAAGCTGGATCAATTTGCTGCTTAAATTTCGAATTATAGGTGTTTTAATTTAACAAAAATAGTGAAAATAAGTTAATTTTTTATGTAATTTTTAAGAGGCGAACAATTAATTATGTCAAAACTTTTGAAGCACACCATATTCGGATTTGAAATTAAATGGGCATTTAGCACTTATGTGTACACTTCATATGTAGTAGGTAAGAAGTAGTATTTCACAATTTTCAAAATTTTCGGTTTATCGCGTATAGGTTTCGAAGCATTTAATTTTAATAAGTTTTTAAGTACGTATTGTATTCTACAAACAATTACGAATAATTTGACACCTTAGCAAGAGGTATGCTTTCAGAATAAACCAACTTTTAAAGATAAAATATTCTGCGATCTTGAGCGTAATTTTTATTTAAAAAATATCTTAATTGAAGGCACATTTGGAAAATACGTCAAAACGATCTAAATATTTGTATAACTACTAGTCCTTATAACGTTGCATATACCTGTAAAATGCTTCAAAAAAATATTCTACAGAAGTGTGTAAAAACTCCGATTTAGTACTTTTAATTATGCTCCTTCTTGTAGTCAGAATATTTCGAGCGTGGTATCAACTAAAAATTTTTTTCGACAAAGGTTCTGATAGTTGCTCGTACTTAACTGGAGCATTTTAAATTCAATTGCGTCCCTAGTTTTGTCCGATTGTCTCAACTTTTGGAGATAGCGGTACTTGAAACTTTGGTTAAATTTGAACTATTTTATAAAAAAGTCCCTGAGTTTTGAAGATATTTTACTAAAATTTTGCACATAACCGTTTTTTAATATTACCTTAACTATTTCATAAAATCATCGAAATCGGTTCACTAAAACCTCTAGCTCCCATACAACTGATTGATCAGAGACGTTGTTTTACGTTATAACCCCTCAAATTAAACAGGTTAAAATTTAGTATAGGTTCAATTTAACATATAGCACGCATACAATTTATTATTCAGATATGAAGTTAGAGTTATAGCGAAAAACACATCTGGGTAGTCAGTTGTATTGGAGGTTGGAGCTATATGTTAATGTGAACCTATTTCGATAATTTTAAGGAATAATTAAGGTAATATTAAAAAACTGTTATGTGCGAAATTTTAGTAAAATAACTTCAAAACTGAGGGAGTTATTTATAAAATAATTAAAATTTAATAAAATTTTCAAGTATCGTTATCTATAAAACCGGAGCCAATCTGGTAAAACAGGTTATGCCATTGAATTTAGAACGTCCTTATTAAGTGAGTACAACTTTCAAAATCTTTGCTCAAAGTTTACAACTTGAACAGCGTAATTTGAACCCAGCTTATTCTTTTGTTTTCTATTTCATGTTTATTCCTCGTCTAAATTTGGAGCACCCGATGAAAATGAATTACACCTATATTAATTGATTTATTAAGAGATTACGAATAAACTGATATATAAAACATAGGTATGCTCACAAATTTAAAGATACAATTTTTTTTTAAGTGTACCTATTTTTTAGATTTGCCCATATAACTAAATAATAAAACAAAAACTTCGTATCAAGATAATGCAAAGCTCGTATATGAGTTTGAATAAATTATTCTCTAGAGAGTAAAAACACTCATATTTCAAAATGGTTCTCTTTTATATAAAGCAATTGCATTTCTGGCTAGTATATTTCAGAACGAATGGATAAGGCTTGAGCTAAGAGCTTGTGTGAGTAAATCCAATTTTTGTCAAAAAATGTCAGTTACGCGGTTATATTTTGAAATTTTTCCTTTATGTAAGTATTTTACAAATTTCAATTTTACATACATATATAAGTAGCCGGCAGTGTTGAAAACTAAACTTAAAAAAAAATAACAATAAGAATCTTTTCGTAAGTACATTACCAGTATATTGCGTTTGAAACTATAGGTCAGGAACTTATTGACTTATTGAATTTTAATTGTAATTTTTTTTAATATATTGAAAACGCTCCAACGAACCCTCTAATAAATTACACACGTCTACNCGTTTGAAACTATAGGTCAGGAACTTATTGACTTATTGAATTTTAATTGTTATTTTTTTTAATATATTGAAAACGCTCAAACGAACCCTCTAATAAATTACACACGTCTAGTGTGGTTGGTAGTCAATCTGATTCTGCTTCTTCTATTCAATGTCAAAATGGTGGTTACCCACGCTCTTAACAAAACAACCAGAACTTAAAGTCTAGACACATAACTTAAGGTGTAAACACAATTGCAAATAGCTTAAGGGCTAGTTACACATCGTATTTGTTAGTCAACGTACATACATGCTTTTACTTACAACTCGGCCATCCTGACGACTAGAATCTCCTGATTCTACGCCGTTTACATATTTAGAGCAGGGTTTTATCAATTTATCATTTTGTTTGCCAGATATACGTTTTATCAATGCACTTGCACAATATTCGCATTCGCAAAAGCTCCGCATAGATTATTGCGAATGCGAATGTTAAAATTAATGCGGAAGCCGGTTGAGAATGCGACGAGAGGCAACAACATTACTTTTATTAAATACAATGTTCCAATTTTTAAATTCAAGTTCTAGATAAAAAGAATCCTAGAAATTATAAACTTTTCCATTTTTTATTTACCTAATCACCTAATTTACTCACCTAAATTATATCTTAAAAATATTTGACATCCGCATTCGCATCCGCGGATGTCTAAAATTCCACATTCGCAACATCCCTAATTTAGAACACTATCTATCACATCTTATCATACTTCTTGTTTCACAATTGAACCAAGGATTTAAATTTGTAACTGACCAAGTGCCCTTGTACGGCATCTGTGTCTGTTGGAAGCCCTCAACATCTTCTACTAAGTAGCGATCGTTTTCTAAAATTTTCATTACTTTGTATGGCCCTCTAAACTTCGGTATTAATTTACTTGAAGATCCTACTTCAGAAGTGAAATTTGTTATAACATCCGCGTACTCCTTGTTATACTTTTGGGCTTTGTTATTCATTGCATACTCTACCCCTTCTAATACTTTTTGCAAACTGACATTAATTTCTGAGTTAACCATTTTTGCTCTCATCGGCCCTAGGCACTTATCAAGAATGATAGAATACAAGATTGCGCCGATCAGAGAGGATTTTTGAGAATAACTTTTGTGTGACGTCACACTGGTGCAATTGCGAGAGAGAAATGCCAAAACGTGAGCAAGAATGGAAGAAGAAGAAAAAATGTTGCAAGGAAAGCGTAAACAAGTTGCACAAGTGTGACGTCATGCAAACAACGATTCTGTCAAATTCGTTAAGAGAGGAATAGCGGTCCGAGATCGGCGCAACCTTTGTATTCTCTCAATCGTGGGCTCCTATTAACAATTTCGGCTTGTCCATTCGCCTGAGGAGAGTTTGTTGCTATCTTTTTGTGTTGAACATTATTTGCCTCCAAGTAATTTTCGAAATCATTGGACGTAAAGCAAGTTCTCCTATCTGACACTAGACCAGTGCCCGCCAAACACTTTCCTGGGAAACGAACTATATTCGGCCTTTCACATGTACACAATCGGCTTCTTACAGGCTAACCTAATATTCACGCACGCCGCAAATTTATTGTCAAAAATTTCTCATGCACATGCAACTTGTATGAGATCAACCGAAATTGAACGGCGTGCGTATGAAGCTAACTCAATTTCCAATTTTTGTTCTGCGTGACATTTTGATTTGACGTTTCGCTCAATGAAATCAAATGCAAACGCATGCAAGTCAATTTCGGGTGACGCAAAAAAACAAATTCGACGGCATGCGTACCAAAACGCAAGCCGCGAATATTAGGTTAGCCTGTTACACGTACACAATCCGAACGTCAACCGAAAGAGCTGAAGAGCAACAAATTTTATTTAGTTGCGTGCAAAGAATAGGCGAAGCGGGTTGATGACGCATTATTGTTGCATAAAGAAGGTACACTGAGCAGAATGAATGAATATTCATTCAAAAATTTTATAACACATTTTTTCGTACGTACACCCCTAGAAGTAGGTATGTATATGGTACCAAGTCGTACTCTTTCTTCATATTAAAAGAACTTTGTGAATTATGTATTTTTTTTAATACCAGACTAGTCCTTAATTAAAACATACAATATGGTTTGTTATTTATCTTTTGGTTTAATCGTTAGTTTAAATTGTTCTTAAATGTCAACTTTAACCTAATTTTAAAATAAATATATATTAGATATATATATATTTATTTTATTTCTACTTGAAATCAACGAAATTTTCTTTTATTATTCAGAGTGCTCGAAGCACGTTATCTTTTTTGCTCAGAAATCCACACTTAAATTATAAAAAAATAATAATAATTTTGTACAATACATAAAAAATTTTACCAACTTTTTCCTTTCTTAAGGCCGTTAACTTTCATTATATGTTTCTATGTTGTTTAGATGTAAAAAATAGCACACAATGAAAAAAAAACGGCAAAAAAACATACCAAAGTTTTTATAATAAGTAATACAACACAGAAATTTTTTACCGTGCATTACCACCAACACATTCTCATTTTTTGTTTCATAACTAATACATTCTCATTTTAAGACTTTTCTCTTTTTGGCGCGCACTGCACTAGACACCTTGGCCTACTGTACGCTCGGAAGTAATCTTCCAACGATGCTATTGCTTCTTTCGATGCTGTAGTTTTTGCTGGATATAGTCGGACAAATTTCGTACACCCATCTATACTACTAGGGTGTGTTTATATTTCGTACTCCTACTGTGAATGGGACCATAGTGGTCGACATGTACCACTTCAAACGGTTTATTTCCCTTTGGAATTATATTAAGGTGTCCCTCCTTTCCCCGTGTTTTGTAGAGAACGCTATACATTTCAAGCAATTTTCAACATGAACAACTGCTTTTTTTCTAACGCTTGGGAACCAATAAATTTTCTTTATTGTTTCTACGACCTTGTCAACACCAACATGACCCATCTCGTCATGATACTTGTACAAGACGTGTTTTTCCATCGATTCTGGTACATAGAAAAATAAGTTATCATTACTCTTTCTGTAAACTATGCCGTTTCTCATTTCAAAGTGTTCATTTTCAGCCGTTTCTAGTTGTTTCCTAACATACTTTATACTTTCGTCTCTATTTTGTCATATGATTAAGTTCTCCTCAATCGTATTTGTATGGATCGTCAGTACATTGTTTACTCTACTGAGCGCATCGACATGCTGCATCTTTTTACCCGTTCTATATTCTAGTTCAGAGTCGTAGTTTTGAAGTTCCATTGCCCACCTTGCAATGCGTGGGTTAATGTCTTTTTTGTTAAGCGTTAATGTCAATGAATTGCAATCGGTAATAATTTTGAACTTGACACACTGAAGGTAAACTCTAAATCTTTTCAACGCGTTGATTATTGCCAATGTCTCTAACTCAAAGCTGTGATACCTAGATTCTACGTTAGTCGTGCGTTTCGAGAAATAAAAAATTGGGTGCAGCTTTTTATCCTTCTTTCTTTGAAACAATATTGCCCCAAAACCTAGCGCACTTGCGTCAGAGTTAAGTTCGGTAGCATCGTTGGGATCATACATAGCTAACAAAGAAGATTCCACCAACTTTCTTTTAAGTATATCGAAGGTTTCCATTTCTTTATGACCGAATGTAAATGTTTCCTCTTTTTTTAAAAGGTCATATGGCGGCTTTGCTATTATCGAGAAATCTTTTATAAAACTATGCACTTCCTGCGCATTAGTTGGCACTGCAAAGTTTTCTACAGCTTGAACTCATTTCTTGTCAGCTCTAATGCCGTCGCCAGTAATCAAATAACCCAGATATGAAATTTCTGATTGAAGGAATTCACACTTATCCAGCCGTAACTCTAACTTGTTCTGCACTAAATGTTGGAAAACTTTCTCTATAACACGAATGTGCTCGTCCAAAGTTTTTGTTGCCACCATACTATCATCAAGGTATATTATGACTTCGCCACTACGTATCATGTCAGCAAAAATTTTATTTATGAACTTTTGAAATGTCACTGGGGTATTTCTCAAACCGAATGGCATTCTAAGAAACTCAAACTGTCCTAGAGGCGTTGTGGACGCAGTATATTTTACAGACTGCTCCTCAACGTAAACATGAAAAAATCGATTTTTTAGATCTAGCTTTGTAAATAAATTTATATTTGCTAATCTATCTAACAGATCATCTATCAATGGTATAGGATAGTTGTCTTTCGCAGTACAGTAAAACCCTCTTAAGTACCTCACGAAAAGTGTCAGCCTTTTGAGGTACTTAGGCGGGTTGGATACTTAAAAGAACCCGCTTAAGTACCTCGATGCAGGTATTTAAGCGAACATAATTTGTGATGTAGTTACATCTTCTTGTTAACTTATATAAATAAGTCCTTGAATAAAACATGAACATTTAATGAAGTATACGTAATTTAAAACCATGATCGTAGCATTATTTAAACACGTCAAAGCGTGAAGGTAAACTTTATTAAAACAAGTAATTTTTAGCAAAAAAAAAAACCGACTTCAACTCCCATATAAAAAAAAATATATATATATATATCTCATGATCCGCTGATCGGATCTTAACCAGATTAGTATGGGACCACCTCTGAGACACTACCTTTCCGATGCAAAATGGAATTATCGAAATCGGTTGACGTGGTCCAAAGTTAGTTATGTTACCACATACATAAAAACAAAAAAAAAAAAAAAAAAAGATTCCGACGAACTGATAACCTCCTCCTTTTTTGGAAGTCGGTTAAAAACAGATAAAGCAATATTATGTTATTTTCACAAGAATTAAATTAAAAGGTCATTGATTATACACATTTACACATACATAGAAACAGGGCGTATCATTTTGGACCAAATCAAAAATGATATTGTTTGCCACCTATGTATGTTTATATTTTAATTTTTAAAATTTTTCAGTTAAAAAAATTCATTCCCGAACAAATACCATATAAACTTAAAATATAAGCTTAAAATTTTGTAGAACACTGAAAAAATTAATCAAAATTTAAAACTTGTTTATCAGAAGTGTTAAAATTTTTTATGAGTATACAGTTTTATAGCCCATTAAATTTTAATGTAATAATGCGCAAGTTTCAAATGGCTAAAAATTACCGTTGATTTTTTAGAATTTTTTTGCGGAAGGTGTGTAGCGCTGCCACTGAATTTCAAAATATGTAAATGATTGAAGAAATTTAAAAAAAGCACTTAAGAAGGGAAAATTATAAGTAAAATGGTAAATGGGGTACGAAAAATGTAGGTACTTAGGCGGGTTGGGTACATAAGCGGGGAGGTTCTTAAAAGAGGGATTTTCTTCAGAATACATTAAAAAATTCACGGTGCCCAATAATATTGGGAACTTAAGCGGGGGGTACTTAAGCGGTTTTCACTGTAATTTTATTCAGTAAAGTGGTTTATTATTTTCTAAAACTAGGCGAACCTCTTTTTTAGCCATGGGCACTTGTGGTTTAACTGCATGTACATACTCTTTGTAAAACCATCCTTCGAAACGTTTTTTGTTACCAACACTAACTTAATGTCCTATAATATACTCAACTTTGTTCCCGTCCTGCACCTCAATTTTTAGAATCTCTCTTATAGCCTCATTCAACTTTTTGTGCTCGTTGTTAACATTTACTTTTACATTTTTTCACCACTTTCGGAATAATTTTCCACACATATTTTCCCTTTGATTCATAAATTCTACCGAACCAATTTTTAGTTTAGCATTGCTAGCCGTAATAAAATTTCTACCTAACACAACTGAACAGCCAATCGATTCATTAGGGACCACCATAAGTTCAATCAAAACATATTTATTAAGAACTTCAATTTACAGTTGGTTTTACCAGCTATTTTTAATTCAGTCATATTTAATCCATAGTAAGTACATTTCTCTTCCTGCAGTTGAACTCTTCCCGGCACTAAGCACGATTTGACCAAGCTTATGGGGCTTCCAGAATCGACTAGGCATTCTACAACCATATTAACGTTAGGTACAGCTAAGATACTAATATTAAAATAACTTACAAAATTATTCGCTGGTAGACTCTTCTTGTATTTTCCGCACCTTGAAGCGTAGTGGCCCTTTTCTCCGCAAGCAAAACAGGTACCTTAGTCCCGCTTTTGCACTACCTCGATATGTGGCCGTAGCTGTATGAATCGTATGAAACGCCTTCACCAAGTTGCTTGCTGTCGGAAAATTTTGTAACTTCGCCTGGACCTGTAACTGCTTGTCTGGGATGCCGTCGATTATATACTCGACTAGCTCTCCGTCGCCGAGGTTCAAACCGCTGCTTAGCAAACACTTTTCGTTAAAGTAGTTTGCAAACGACCCTTCGTAACTCCAGGAACGTTTTTCCAAACGGCGTCGCGTAACCAGGAGATTATCGCTACGTGCAAATATTGTAGCCATCTCCCTCAGCACAAGGTCCAGACTCCTCAGAAATATTTTGTTGGTATTATACCAAGTTGCAGCCACACCTTTCAATTTCAGCTGTACCACTAAAGCAAGCGTCTCTTTGTCTACCTTAAGGTCTTCTTGCAGGTGCACCACTTGCGCACGCCACATCTGATAATAGTTGCTTTACTGTATCGAAGAAGAATTCCTTAGTGACAGTGTGCGTCTTTTTTTGTTCTTCCATCGACAGCTTCAGCCTCAACATTTCAATTTCTTTTTCGAGCAACTTAATTTTAAGACTCTCGGACTCGACATTGGCCACACTGTTAAACAATCGACGCCGGTCATCTACTTCACGGCTTGTGTGCATTTGTACACCAAACTGCCCATCTATATTTTAGTTTGCATTTCTGTCTCAATCGTTATCCGCTATGTTGACCATTACATTGTCCACTTGATTGACCGCTACGTTGTTTGCTGCAATTACCGCTACATTGTCCGCTACATTGACCGTTGCATTTACCGCTACATTGTCCACCGCATTTTTTGCTGCATTTCCCGCTATATTGTCCACTGCATTTGTAGCTTCGTCGTGTAACTCACTGCTTATTTCGTCACGCCTTTCAGCAGCGTTGTCATTGGCTTCGTCAGTTAAATTCACTGGTTCGTTACCTGGGCACAATCCGCATGCCTCTGCTGATAACTGACTAAGCCTTGCTGCTAGTGACGCCTTTGCTCCTCTTGCGTTTACGCCAACGGCTGCGCACCACGCCTTTAATTGGTGGAGTGTATACTTTTCTGCATTCACGACGTCGTCTCCCATTTCAAACCGCACGAAAATTTGTATTACAGAATAAAACTATGTACGTTGGAGTGGCTTCGACGACCACTTCTGATGAAAACGCTTAAACGAACCCTCTAATAAATTACACACGTCTAGTGTGGTTGGTAGTCAATCTGATTCTGCTTCTTTTATTCAATGTCAGAATGGTAGTTACCCACGCTCTTAACAGAACAACCAAATCTCTTAAGGTCTAGACACATAACTTAAGGTGTAAACACAATTTCAAAATAGCTTAGGGGCTAGTTACACATCGTTTTTGTTAGCCAACGTGCATACATGCTTATGCTTACAATAAGTAATTCGTTCTAGTAAAAGATACATTTAAATCAAGTTTGAAAGTTTGCGCAAANAACACAATTTCAAAATAGCTTAGGGGCTAGTTACACATCGTTTTTGTTAGTCAACGTGCATACATGCTTATGCTTACAATAAGTAATTCGTTCTAGTAAAAGATCCATTTAAATCAAGTTTGAAAGTTTGCGCAAATTTAAAAGTTAACAAGTGAGAAAGTCTAAGTTCGGGCGGAGCCGAACATTAAATACCCGGCGCAAGTATTAAATATATGTTTTCCATCTTTCCGAAAGCTACCGCTACATGATAAGCGGGTGTATAAATGTTTACTTAATCATTTCGAAATATTGAAATTTAAAGCATTTCTGAAATTTACCGTTATATGAAAAGCGGCCGTAATTTTAGTCCGATTTCAACAATTTTCAACAGTTTGCTTTTAAGTGGCAAGCACAATAACCATACCGAGTTTGGTACAAATTGCTAGAACGGTTAACGAGATACATATATGTGATCATAAGTGGGCGGTGCCACGCCCATTTTTCCAAAATTTTATCACAAACATATTTCTTTGTTAAGAATTGTTGCAACCATCAATTTTAAAAAAATTAGCTTTAATATTTACTGATTTATGGAGGATTTCGTATTTTTCTAAATTACCGTTATGTGGGCATGGTTATTGTCTGATTTTAAAAATTTTTGGCCATTTGGTATGCTGTACCAGGGCCAACAACTGTGCCAAGTTTGGAAAAAATTGGTGAAGCGGTTACCAAGGTATAAACATGTAACCATAAGTGGGCGTGGCCCATGTTTTAATATTCTTATTTTTCGTCTAAAACTCATTGCAAATATCAATTTGGAGTGAATTATCTTTAGTAGTTACTAAAATATCGCACTTTTCGTATTTCTGAAAATTACCGTTATATGGGAGATAGGCGTGGTTATTGTCCGATTTCGCCCTTTTTCAATACCATCCGTCCTACGCCCGAAAGAAGTGCATGTACCAAGTTTCGTCAAGATATCTCAATTTTTACTCGAGTTATCGTGTGCACAGACGGACGGACGGACGGACAGACAGTCACCGCTTAATCGATTTCTCTTTTCATTCACAAGTGCGCTCGGGTATAAAAATTTTCAATGAAATTTAAACCTTTATTCAGAACTAGCAGAGCATCCGACGTCGTTCGGGATAAACAGATCAAAATATAAAACAGTAATACAAATATTCAGTTCAGTGGATATTAAAGGAGCAAAGACTTTCTCTTTAAATTAAGACATCCTTATGATCAATACTTTAAGCTTTATCGTGCTTCAACGACTATATATTGATCATCATTTTCTGTACTACAAATCTTGTTCCATTATTATTATTGAGTGGATTAAGGTAACGATAGAATTTTTAAATTAAATTTAATCTACTACGGTACATTCCGTTTAGCTGCCTATTCAGTAGAATGCTAATTTCGGAAGGAGTTTTATTCATTATGAATGGGCAGTTTTCGTTTAACAGCATCGCGGAATAATAAAAACCGATTAAATCTTTCCACTTCGAAATGGTCTAAAGGCTGTAAGATTTCAAAAAACACAGTTTTAAATATCCGAGTAAGCTAATAAGTGAATACATATTTATCCCCTTTTACAAACTCATTTATATGTACTTTACTCTAAACAACTCCCATATATATGTGTACATATCAAATCTCAAGTTCATGAGACTTGTAGTTCCCAATTTATGGCGGATTAAAAATTCCAAGCCTATGCTCCACTATTCCTCTACAAACGCATGTATACAAACCTTACTATAAGCACCTACCATAGGTATATCTGCACGCCAAATTCAATCGCATGTGCCTTATGGTTCGGAAGTTATAGTTGGTAAGAAATTTTCCGTCTATGGGATGTGCCACGGCCTTTTTACAAGCTCATTTATATGTATATACCCTACTTTGGGCACCTATCATAGATATGTCTGCATGCAAAATTAAATCTCATGTGACTTATGGTTCCGAATTTATAGCTTATAAAAAATTACACCCTTTTACAAACCTAGTAATACACACATGGGCTTTTCCTACCAAAACTGGTAGGTATTTTTCCATTTAGTAGGTTGGTAAGCTAGATTGGATTTTGGTAGGTTCCGCGAGAATAATAGTTATTGGCGAAAAATATAAAATATGTACCTGCATTTTAGTAACCATGTTTACATGAACATGTACATAAATATACCTGCTTTGCCAGTATACAATATGAACATCCATATGTACATTATATGCCTACATGTTAATTTAAATTGAACTGAACTAAAAAGTACATATGCATCATATGCATATCACCAAAACTAACGTATTGGTATTTTAGTACGGTAGTAAAACCAGTTATTACAATACCGATGGATCGAAGATGGACGCCGGGAGTACTGGGGAAGGCATACATGGATCAAGATTCCAGAAAAGTCTGCCAATGCGTACACACCCAACCATATTTTAGGAGAAAGTCGTAGCAATCGAAGACTCTCCGTAGAAGGACAAATGGGGATAAGTATTGTGTCTGATATTCAGGAGCGTTAACGGCCTTTGACTCTTTAGAAATAGCATCAAGGCTTGTGGACAGCTATAACACTGCTTTTAACCACTTGGAAGTCCACAATATCGAAACGCTGTGGTGGGTTCCGGGACATGAAAAGTTTGAAGGCAACGAAAGGCCTGAATATGTCGCAAAACGTNCAGGAGCGTTAACGGCCTTTGACTCTTTAGAAATAGCATCAAGGCTTGTGCACAGCTATAACACTGCTTTTAACCACTTGGAAGTCCACAATATCGAAACGCTGTGGTGGGTTCCGGGACATGAAAAGTTTGAAGGACCCCAAATACGCTACCGGAGTCCCAAGCCTCTCTGCGGTATGGTTAAAGGATACAATGCGGAACTACTTGGGAGCTGGGAAGAATCTCACTTTGCTGCCCACTGGCGGAAGTTAAAGGGAATGGGACAATAAAAGATATTCATAACTCCTTCTAGGAGAAACTCCGAAAGACTCATTGGACTTAGCGGAGAGAGTCTTATAACTCTTACTGGTTGCCTGAGAGGACACTGCAAGTTAAGGTACCATTTGACTAAAATTTACCTTTTTCTAGAGACGGACTGCTGCGATGGGTTTAGCGCAATCGATTTTCTTAGGTCGCAGCGAGTGTATTCCTGAGCAGTGTTTCCACAACATTTATTTTTATTTTTTTAAAACGTTCAAAAGGAACCAAATTCGACCAAGTACCCAGAACAGTCGGGTCTGCGTAACCGGAACTACCCAGGTTTATATCTGGCCAAGGACTGTCACTTCAGCAAACACCCCCCAAGAAATTTGGAGAATCTGTATGCTGTTACAATACCAACAACCAAATTCAACAAAAAATTACCAAACTTATTTTATGTGCAGAACTATACACAGATATGTCTGTACATATATCCGAAGAAACCAAGCTTTTCTGGCAATCAGCGCTATATTTAGCTATATTTTTTTAATTTGCGTGAATGCTAAAGTCACAACAACAGAAACGCTTGGTGAGAATTTCAATCCTAAGTGTGGCCGAACAAACAAATTCGCCATCTCCATCCCGGCAAAGTTCAGGCCACAAAGCAACTGAAGACATCTGATCATTTACAGTGTCATGGATACGGTTCATAGAGGGTTATTAGGCGCATTATTTCCTGAAAGCCTTGGACTCACACATAGACAAAGAGAAGGCCCCTACTGAATTCCGTAGCTTTTTGAACGTAGGTACACATTGACATATAATTCTATTCATATGGTTGCCAGGTTACGCCGGAATGTCGATGGCAAGTGCAAAGCTGACGAGCTGACAAGGATGTATAGAATTGACAACAACAACCACGCTGTCAAGTTTAAATAGCGGCAAATTAGCTGCACTTGATAGTAGTTGATTGAACAAGCAAACCGAATTATCAACAAGAGTTTGCGGGGTGTACATAGCTTAGTGGTTAACGTTTCTGACTTTACACATCGAATACGCAGGTTCGATCCCTGCTGAAGTCTAGAAAAAAGAAGTCTGATGAGGAGATGTGGTGATCTCCGAAATAGTGCTATAACTTCTACCGCTTAGACTTTGTTGCTTTTTCAATTTTTCCTAATAAACAATCGTGGTACAAAGCTCAATAAAAATATGAAAAACAAAATGTTAATAAGCCACGATAACATTGGCAAATACATAGTTTAGGAAGAGCCTGCCTGAAACTATACAAAAAAGCAAATAAGCAAATGGATGTATAGAATTGACAACAACAACCACGCTGTCAAGTTTAAATAGCGGCAAATCAGCTGCACTTGATAGTAGTTGGTTGAATAAGGAAAACGAATTAGCAACAAGAGTGTACGGGGTGTACATAGCTCAGTGGTTAACGCTTCTGACTTTGCGCATTGATTATGCAGGTTCGATTCCTGCTGAGGTTTTTCTAGACGTCTGATGAAGAGATGTGGTGATCTCCGAAATAGCTGCTATAACTTCTACCGCTTAGACTTTGTTGCTTTTTCAATTTTTCCTAATAAACAATCGCGGTACAATAAAAATATTAAAAAAAATTACGTCTTCTCATAATAATTATATGCGCCTTTTATTTTTCTCGTCTCTCGAGACGTTTATTTCAAGCAGGGTGTTCAGACGTTCAGATTTATCAGGACATGTCCTGATTTCAGGGCCGAATTAAAGTGTCCTGACTGATTTTTCATTTGTCCTGATTTTTACAAAGCTGACCTTTTATAAATTTTTACTGCGTAAACATATCGCCTTTTTTACACGTCGTTTATATGATAACATCCCTGCAAAACTCGGATGACCGAAACTACAATACATGTACAAATTTTTTCGATTGTCACAAACACATAAATAGAGATCCACTGTGTCAAGGTACAACTGGTGTGTTGCCAGAACTGTAGCGATTGCAGATACAATAAGATATGCTATTGAGTTGTATCCTTAGCAGTGTTGCCGCGAATCATTTTTAGTGGTAGCCAAATTCCTTTAAAAAAAAGGGCTAAAAAAGAGCTAAAAAAAGTCGTTGTGGCTAAAAATGGTAGCTAAAATTTACTTACTTATACTTTTACTTATATATACACGCAAACATTTTCAATAAGTAATGGTATAGAAAAACAGTGAACTAAGCTAAGCTGAAAGCTAATATTTTATTCCCCCAAAAACCTTTTTGTATAAAAGGGGATATATACGACTCCAGCTTGCTGGCTCCATCAAGTGATTGTACCATCAGGCTCGAAGCATATAACTTACCAGCATGCTGGTACAATATTTCTTTACAAATGAGGTCGAGGAAAGATCGAAATGATTAGAGCCGAAATTTCATAATTTTTCTACCATTTTGTTAAACATGGTTTTTTTTTCTTGTAATTCACAACTGCAATAACTTAATTTTCCACAAAACACGGCTTTGACTCATATTTTAATTTCTTATTTTTTATTTTTATATTATTAGAGTGAACTAATTATACATATTAACTTGTAAAGATAAGAATGATATACAATAGCAATTTGGGTAGCTGGCGAGGCCTAGTCTCCAGTCTACTTTTGTGTGCGGCGGGCGGAAAGACCTAGAAAGGCGGAGCTTCCGATCCATGTTCCCGTAGTCATTACTTTGTATGTCAGGCAGGCGGAAAGTCCTAGTTTCCGCTCCGCGCTATAGACAAACTGTTGGGCGTGGTCGGAAAGGCCGAATTTCCGATCCCTGCTCGTATTGTCCTACGCGGTCGCGAAAATATACGAAGCCGTTACAATTATACTAAGCAGTCATAGATATTGTGCATTTTTTTCGTTCACGGTTACAGATATTAGTTTATTTAGTTAACTTGTTGAGCAATGTTTTCTTTATTACAAAAAGCGATTCAGATATGTCGATGCAATCATAATGCTTGTTAAAATCTTGGCATAAGCACCGAAAAGCATCATGCATTTCAAAGTTTGATTTACAAATACTCAACACAATAGGTTTAAAATGTCTCGTGGGTCTTGTAGGAATACAAAAATTTATCTCACTCAGTAAAAAGGGACTACTGACCATCCCGTTCATTAATTTAATTAAAAAAAGAACACCAAGCATCTCTCTACGACTCTGAAGCGTCGGCAAAT
>NW_016159043.1:75670-76048 GCF_001687245.7 Rhagoletis zephyria
GAAAAAAGGTTTTGAAATAACCATTATAACATAGCAAAAGGTGTGCTATCAACCTCACATTCCTAGGCAAGTTTTGAAAGAATATTTTCGATACTAAATCTTATTAAAACAAAATGTCGAAATCAGCTTCATATAGTTAGAAACAGTGTCATCGTTAATTCTTTATGTTCTTAAATATAATAACTTCACGACACTCATATATTGACTAGAGTTGACTATTTATTTTATTACTTTTTAATTCTAATTATTTGTTTATAAAAATATAGTTAATTCCTTAATAAAATCTGTATGAAAATAAGTTTAAATCTTTGAACAACATTAAAAAAATCGACAAACTTTCGTAAAAATTTCGAGCTTTCTATTTCAATTTTAGTATAA
>NW_016159043.1:78499-84957 GCF_001687245.7 Rhagoletis zephyria
TGCAAATTCTTGCTGGCAAAATCTTTTCCGGCTCGAATTTGTAACTTCTCTCCAAGAAAGTCTTTTTACTCGTGATTTATTTAAATAAAACATGCGAAATTTAGTTGAAACATTTTAGCCGTTTTTAGCCGGTTTTATTTGCCAATTTCGCCGGTTCGTCCAAAAAGTTCTGGCAACACTGATTCTGATGTTAGCTTTGTTCGGTGCCAGTTTTGCGCTCACCTCTTAACTTGTCACGTTGTACATTGAGAAAAATGATTGACGAAAAGTACGAATTGCAGTTTTTGTTTGTTGAAAATTGTTTGGCAAGCCCCAATGCTTGGTTTGCCAGTAAACGTCGACGCGCTCTTCCCTTNTTGAGAAAAATGATTGACGAAAAGTACGAATTGCAGTTTTTGTTTGCAGAAAATTGTTTGGCAAGCCCCAATGCTTGGTTTGCCAGTATACGTCGACGCGCTCTTCCCTTTTTTTTTGGAGCGTCATTATAAGGGAAATCACCTTTCGTATAACTGCTTAACAGGGGAGGATAGAATGAAATTATTAATTACTTTAAAAAACCATTTTACGAACAAATGATCGCTGAGAGAGGACGACCATTTGAAGATGGAATTTTTTTTAAAGACCTCAGTAAAGAGGTGTTGCAATGCTTGGGGGATAAAGGTGAGCAAATGTCAAAAATGTTTGACGATATTCCGTTGTCCAGACGCACGATTGCTCGGAGAACGGAGGAAATAACCGAAAATATTTACTTAGAAACTAAAGAAATGAAATTATTAATTGCTTTAAAAAAACCATTTTACGAACAAATCGAGCCCTAACCGCCAAAATTACATAGCGACATATATGCAGAAATATTCCTAGAGCATCAAG
Organism: Rhagoletis zephyria; assembly: GCF_001687245.7. NCBI lineage: Eukaryota > Metazoa > Arthropoda > Insecta > Diptera > Tephritidae > Rhagoletis > Rhagoletis zephyria. The sequence goes on from NW_016159043.1 coordinate 79,370, forward strand.
ATGCATTTCTGCATCAAAAATAAAATTTTGAAAAAAATGTCGCTTACGTTATTTTGGCGGTTAGGGCTCGAAATGATCGCTGATTCATTGGGGGTAAAAGAGTGCGCCTCTTTTCAATGCCAAAAAGCATCGTATGTGGTTTCTTTCGCATTGGCTAAGAGAGGACGACCATTTGAAAATGGAATTTTTTTTAAAGACCTCAGTAAAGAGGTGTTGCAATGCTTGGGGGATAAAAGTGAGCAAATGTCAAAAATGCACGACGCACGATTGCTCGGAGAACGGAGGAAATAGCCGAAAATATTTACTTAAAAACTAAAGAAAGGGCGATGGCGTGTAAATACTTTTCTATTTGTTTGGACGAAAGTACAGACATAAATGATGTAAGTCAATTGCTAATATGCATTAAAACTGTGGATGAAAATTTTCAAATTTTTGAAGAAGTTTTATCTTTAATTCCAATGCATGGAAATGTGAAGGGGAAAACACTATTTGATGTTGTAAACAAAAATGTTTTTTCTCTTTTGAACAAAAACAAACTTAGCTCAGTTTGCGCTGATGGAGCAAAAGTGATGACCGGAAGAAATGAGGGATTAATTGGTTATTTTTTGAAAAATGGTATTGATGTCCCTTCATTTCATTGCATAATCCATCATCNCCGGAAGAAATGAGGGATTAATTGGTTATTTTTTGAAAAATGGTATTGATCATTCATTTCATTGCGTAATCCATCAAAAATCTCTTTTTGGTAAATCGCTTAATATAATGAATGCAATGACAATTGGGGTCAAAATTATAAATAAAATTAGGGGTGGACATAATGCGCTAACCGATAGAAAATTTACCGCTTTCCTACGGGAAATTGAAGCAGACTATGNTCAATCTCTTTTTGGTAAATCGCTTAATATAATGAATGCAATGACAATTGGGGTCAAAATTATAAATAAAATTAGGGGTGGACATAATGCGCTAACCCATAGAAAATTTACCGCTTTCCTACGGGAAGTTGAAGCAGACTATGGAGATTTACATCTTTATACTGAAGTACGATGGCTTAGTCGTGGTAGAAGTATGGCGAGGCTCTNGGAGATTTACTTCTTTATACTGAAGTACGATGGCTTAGTCGTGGTAGAAGAATGGCGAGGCTCTTTGAGTTAAGGGAAGACGTTATTTCCTTCTTGGAACTAGATAATAGTTCTCAGAATTTAGCAAATCACTTAAAAAATCCTGATTTTCTTTTAGATTTGGCTTTTCTTTGCGATATTAGTGAACACCTAAATAAATTTAATTTGCTACTACAAGGAAAAATAAAAATATATTCGATTTGGTTATCATAATCGAAGATTTTAGAAGAAAACTGAATATTTTAATGCAATTATTTAAAAATAATAATTTCACAAATATGCCAAATGTAGCAAACATTATAAATAAATATAATAACCAAATGAAATTACCCAATTATTATACTATTTTTGAATCTCTAACAAATAATTTTGACAACAGATTCAAAGATTTTGGAAAAATTAAAAGTTTGGTAGAGTTATTTAGTAGACCTTTAACATGCGTTGTTAATGAGCAGAAGACTGAAATTCGAGATGAATTAATTAAAATGCAGGTCGATTTAATGCTGCCGTTTGCTACAGGTATTGAGTTTTGGAAAAATGTTGATAACAACACATATCCAAAAATTAAAAATTTAAACTTTGCGATATGTTTGGAACAACTTATACCTGTGAGACAGCGTTTTCTGTTTTAAAATTTATTAAAAGCAAACAACGGAATAGATTAAGTGATGAGCATTTGGAAAATTTAATTCGCATTAAGTGTTGCGAACATGAAATAAATATTGATGAAATTATAGAAAAAACTAGAAAAAACACAACAACAACTTGAACAACAATTATTGGCAATTATTTCTTCAATGGTAAGGCCCAGGTGCTTCAAACTTGCTCTTTATTGCACTTAAATTGAATGGGCTACAAGTTATTTTATTAAAATAAATTTATTTTATTTGCTATATTATGCCAAACGGCACATTTTATACAGTGTACAAAAAGACAAGCAAACGAGCATGGTTCGTGCTGCATGAAATTTAACCACCGAATCACAGGCTAACCTAATATTCACGCACGCCGCCAATTTATTGTCAAAAATTTCTCATGCACATGCAACTTGTATGAGATCAACCGAAATTGAACGGCGTGCGTATGAAGCTAACTCAATTTCCAATTTTTGTTCTGCGTGACATTTTGATTTGACGTTTCGCTCAATGAAATCAAATGCAAACGCATGCAAGTCAATTTCGGGTGACGCAAAAAAACGAATTCGACGGCATGCGTACCAAAACGCAAGCCGCGAATATTAGGTTAGCCTGTCAGTCTGCCAAAAGCTGCTGTCGAGGCATGATTCAATAATACAAGGTTCGATAAACTGACAGTTGTCTCTCTCGCACCGCTACCTTAGCAGTGGCACCGTGTTGCTTCTTTGCAAATTTACATGGAAACAGTGTAGCTTTGGTGTGAAATTAAAGTATAAGCTTTTGTGCAATATGTTTATTTGTACATGCATATGAAGCATATTTAACTGATGAAAACCTAAGCATTTGATGTTTAAATCAATCTCATAGTGGTCTTATTTTAATTTTGAGTCATTTTGCAGTTTTTATGCGGCTAAATAGCATATAAATCATATATGTAATAGTTCTATATTGGCAGTAAGCTAACTTCTCAATGTGTAAGCATTCCGAAATCAAAGCGAGACAGTCTAGTACCGTTTTAATCAATATATTGTGTACTTGAGTGCCGTTTTTGTATATGTGTTGTGTACATGTTTATTTATAAACGTATGTGTTCCTTTTCTTTCGTACGTGTTTATTGATATATCTGTACTGTAGTGTTTTCGGACGGTACTAGCTCTTACTGCCAATATAGGAGTATTACATATATGATATAAATTACGTAATTCACGTAGATATATCAATATTACGTTCAACATTTCGTTTAAAATGCCAGATTTCCTGCAAAAAACATTAGAATTTATGAAAGGAATTTCACTACTAATTGCCTACTTTGCGTACTTTTCTACTACCATTTTCGAAACAAGGGATTGCATTCTTGCCCTTTCTCTGTCCTTCGTAAATGCAACCTTTTGTAAGGGAGTGTCAAACCGCAGCTGTCAATAATTCTCTAACCTTGTATTATTGAATCATGCTGTCGAGGCATGTTGTGCCGTTGGTATTCTCCACAGTACGCAATTTATGTTGAAATTAAAACACTGGGGTGCGCTTGCGCTTGTGTTTGCGCTTTAATTCAAGAAGTGTGCGCGCACAACCTTCTCGTTTGAATTTATGCTATCGACTGAATTTAACAGGCTAACCTAATATTCACGCACGCCGCCAATTTATTGTCAAAAATTTCTCATGCACATGCAACTTGTATAGTTCTGAACACATTGAAAACGACGAGCTACCGACCACAGCTTCCAATTTGTCATCTTTATTATCTAAGCGCTTTGTCGATGGCAACATGATTTCTTTGAACGCGAAGAAGAGGAAGAACCTTATCTGTCGCCAGAAAAATAGAAATAGATCTAATCTGGCCACAACCACAGCCGTCGCGTAGCCCGGTCGTCGCCAAAATAATTATCTACATAAGAGTACGTGTTAAAATAATTTGACAGCTGTGGTTTGTAGCTCGTCGTTTTCATTGTGTTCGGGCTATATGAGATCAACCGAAATTGAACGGCGTGCGTATGAAGCTAACTCAATTTCCAATTTTTGTTCTGCGTGACATTTTGATTTGACGTTTCGCTCAATGAAATGAAATGCAAACGCATGCAAGTCAATTTCGGGTGACGCAAAAAAACAAATTCGACGGCATGCGTTCCAAAACGCAAGCCGCGAATATTAGGTTAGCCTGTTAGAGTTGTCAAACTATCGATGGCACTATCGATAGTATCGATAGTTTCAATTTTTTTAGACTATCAATACTCACTGATAGTTTTTTCTTATACTATCAAAAATATCGATAGTTTAGTAAGACTATCGAACTATTGTTGGCAATACCTGAATTTTTTAATTTGAATTAAAAATTTTGTTTTTTAGTGTGATGCCGCATTATGGCCAAAATACATACATATGTTAATCGTAAATCCTGTTTTGTTTGTATAACTTGTGTTCGTTTTTGAACTTACTAAAAAGATAAGTATTTTGGCTCAGCAGTTACTTAATTTTGGATTATTATAACTTTTATAAGATAATATTTATTTCACTATCATCCTGTAAAAACAAAGCAACCTAACTGATTTAGCGCTATCGATAGTGCTATCGATAGTTTTGTTTTTTTCGTAAATATCGTGAATATTGATAGTTTTTCTGAAAACTATCAAAACTATCGATGGTGTGACTATCGATAGTTTGACACCTCTACTGAATTTCCTAGTCGTTCGCTCTCGGCAAAACACACTACACACTACTACATGCTCAAAATGTGATAGTGTTAGTGTGCCCATCACTGCTGTAGTCACTCCCCCGTACTGCAGGGAAGTGTGAGCTAAAAGTGAGAGTGTGTTAGTGTGCCTTCGCATGCTATCGCTTTCTCGTCGTTTGTACATGTTTTGTTGCTATAAACGACGAAAATCACTAAATTCACTAAAATCACTCAACTGAACTATTGCTTCTTAGTGCTCCTGAACTATTGCTTCTTAGTGCTCCTACTCATTTCGGTATAACTAATTTGTTTAATGGCTCAATGAGAGAATTGAGCACTACACCAATTCATATCAACAGAGAACTTGGTCATTGTACATGCTCTCGCTTTGTGTGCCGAGCGTAAAATAGTGTTAGTGCATGTAAAATGGAGTAGTGTTTTGCTTTGGGTTTTATAGTGTACTTTAATTTAATTCAATATGTACTTGTAATTACAAAGTTTAACTGATATACTGAATGAATGAACAGGGAATAATATTATAATAAAAGCTTATAAAAAAGCGAATGGACTGTATGCAAATGATTTTCAATATGAATCGTACAATGATAGTTTTAATTCAGTTTAAAGTTAACACTACTACATTAAATTCAGGTATCGTAGTAATTACTGTCATTTAAATGTTTAGAAAGATTTGATTTTAAATATAAGAAAAAGTGATTGGGTTTACGTATATGCAGTTTCCCACGTCGATATGATTGTTGTAGATAGAAAAGATGAATTCCCACGTAGTTGTTGTTGTAGGCAAAGCTCCCTCGCTGTCTGACATCCAGGTGATGATGTGGCGAAAAATGAAAAGAGACAGGTTTCAAACGCGATCGCTGCATTTATACCTACTCAACACTGGAAGGCATCCAGTGGCGAGTTCGAATGCAGACAGGGATGCTTTACAAAAGGAGTTTGCAGGGATGCTTTTCAATTACCGTCGACAGGGATTCATTGCGATTTAAATGGATGCAAGTCCTTTAAACAGTGCATATGTGGGAATATTCTGCAATGAATAATATCCACTAACACTATTTCTATATTTATATATATATAAATATAAATAATTTATATGTATATATATATACATATAAATATTTATATTTACATATATATAAATAT
>NW_016159043.1:98635-98886 GCF_001687245.7 Rhagoletis zephyria
ATAACTTTTATAAGATAATATTTATTTCACTATCATCCTGTAAAAACAAAGCAACCTAACTGATTTAGCGCTATCGATAGTGCTATCGATAGTTTTGTTTTTTTCGTAAATATCGTGAATATTGATAGTTTTTCTGAAAACTATCAAAACTATCGATGGTGTGACTATCGATAGTTTGACACCTCTACTGAATTTCCTAGTCGTTCGCTCTCGGCAAAACACACTACACACTACTACATGCTCAAAATGTG
>NW_016159044.1:0-9426 GCF_001687245.7 Rhagoletis zephyria
CAAAGTTAGCTCCGAGCAACTTAAAGTTTGTTCAGCTTAAGTGAAATAGGTTTTTTTTTTAATATTTATCCTGGTACTTATTAAAAAAATCAGATCAATATTAACGTATGAAATGAAGTAAATAAAAATCTACGAATACATTTCTTGAATATTTTGTCATAGAGCCGTTATTAAATACAGACATAACGGCGTCGGGCATTGGTCTTGACGTATATAGAATTAATGCGTTAGAGAGATAAATATACAAGCTAAACTTTTTTTGTTAATTAACGATGCATTTTACTAATCAGCCTAATCGTGAGTTTCGCCAGAATTTTTTTCACCCACCCGTAGTGAATACACGGAAACGAAAAATGAAAAGGTGACTCGGTTCGAGAAAATGAATCTCATAATAAGGCTGAATATGTCGGAAACTAAAGTAGATATTTAAAAACAGATGACGCTATTTGAAAGATCTTGATTAGTTTAATACGACAGCTTTACTAACGTAATTTGTACCAAATTACCGAAAACATTTTAGTCAATTACTCGGAAACTAAAGAAGATATCCAAAAAACTGTTACCAAAAAATCGAAATATCTTTTTTTTTTAAATATATAACTGCATCTTTAACTAAAAACTGTCAAAATGACGCTTATGGAAATTTTTCTTTCAAGAGACGATATTTGAAAGTTACTGGCATAATTCGAGCCTGTATGTAAATTTTCGGCAAAAGTTAAGAAGTATATTGATATGCTGAAAAGATATTTTCGCAGATTCACAATTTGTTTAAAGTATATCATCAGCCCTGTTTCCAATTCCATGTGAATAAATCGCTCCCATAATTTAATTTGTGCATTCAATATATTTCACAATTAACTTAATACTAAATTACAAATATTTGAGCAAAGACTTCGACACAATAAAATAAAAAATGGGTATGTATTAATAAAATAAATATTCTAAATACATTTATGTTTCGGTTAAACCTGAGATGTTGAAGCGCACTGAAATATTTTTCTATCCATTTCTCTAGTGCTAAAATAATTTTCACCACCTGGAATTGCTGCACAACACCCTTATTGCCGAAAAATCGTTGCTTGCAACACTAGTCCTTTTGGGGACCAAATTTGGTGGAAAAAAATAGCTAAGTTTGTTTACTGGATATACTGAGGTTCTAAAGATGAAGCAAGTCTGACCATAAATTTTAAGGATAGCTCTCAATTAGGTTGCAAACAGAGTGGAAGCGCAGCCGAAGACGAAGCCGAAGACGAAGACGAATTGCTTGCGTTGCTGGCAAACTGCGAGTGTACATCGCCAAAATTTATAGCAAATCTACCATTTAGTAGCTTTCGAAATTATACCTAGAAATGAACCTCAATTTTCATTTATAAAAAATATGCATACTTATGTATTTGTACGTGTAGATGACATACCTGACTGTTTCTCACTGACTAATATGTTAAACAAATACCAATTCAGACTATATTGGTCTCAGAGCCCCATGGAAGGTTAAAACTAAATTGCCAACGTCTGCATAAACTCCTCTTTCTTTTCACCAGAATCGGTGGAGGTTAAGTAACTCGAAGGTGTAAAACAAAACATAATATTTTCTTCTTTAGCGACGGTTTTACTCGGGGTTTTGTCAAGTTTGGGCCTAAAGCCCAATATTTTTTCATCACACGATTGGGATACCGTCGCACCAAATTTTATATTACTATTATGTGTTCTAAACTCTGTATATCCAGTAAAAAGTCTGTGGTGAAGTCCTTTACGGGGATAAAGTTTCCACAGGTGAAATTTTAGGTAGCACACAATTTTTAATACGCGTGGTTTTCAGCACCAATGAAAGAACCTTAAGGAACATTAAAAACAATATGCATATAGTGCACTAATTTTTGAAAGAAATACCATATAGTGTATGTACTCTGATTAATAATATTAATGAGTGTATTATAACCACCGTTTAATGTTATATTTCATACAAATTAATTTCGCTACCCGGAACGCTCTGCGTATTGCCACTGAATATTAGTTTTACTTAAAATTACATCCCTGGTCCTTGTTCTTTCTGTATTGCATTGTGGTGAATTCACATTTCTCAGAAATTTGACAACAAAAACAAAATGAAGAGAGTATTTTATTTGCTAATTTTTGCGATTTCTATTGTTTAATGTAAATTTTATGTATTTTTAGGACCACCGTTTAATGTTATATTTCATACAAATTAATTTCGCTACCCGGAACGCTCTGCGTATTGCCACTGAATATTAGTTTTACTTAAAATTACATCCCTGGTCCTTGTTCTTTCTGTATTGCATTGTGGTGAATTCACATTTCTCAGAAATTTGACAACAAAAACAAAATGAAGAGAGTATTTTATTTGCTAATTTTTGCGATTTCTATTGTTTAATGTAAATTTTATGTATTTTTAGGACCACCGTTTAATGTTATATTTCATACAAATTAATTTCGCTACCCGGAACGCTCTGCGTATTGCCACTGAATATTAGTTTTACTTAAAATTACATCCCTGGTCCTTGTTCTCTCTGTATTGCATTGTGGTGAATTCACATTTCTCAGAAATTTGACAACAAAAACAAAATGAAGGGAGTATTTTATTTGCTAATTTTTGCGATTTCTATTGTTTAATGTAAATTTTATGTATTTTTAGGATATGTTGAGGCATGATAGAAGGCGCAGTTTGAAAATGAAGTTATTAGTATGAAGTATCAGCGCAGGCACATTCGGAAAATTATGCCGATAAGCAAGATAGAATTTGGGAAAGTAAGTGCCTGGTTGCAGCATATCTCTGTATTAAAAAAGTATTTAACTAAATGAAATTGTGCTTAATAGGAATTTTATAAATCGAGTGGCGTTATTTAAGATGTGCTCCAAACATTTGGCGAAATTTTTTTCGTCTTCTCAACGTGCTAAGTTACAAGTTAAGATGACTGCCACCACGGCCGGTAAGAAGCCCGAAGCAAAGGGCAAACAACCTTCCAGGAAGCTGCCTGCTGTCCCCGAGTCGTAGCTGAAGTTCAACAAGAAGCAGGTCAGCAAACGTGCTACCCTGATCAAGCGTAAACTAAAGCGCTCTGCTGTGATTGCACTCCGCAAACGTGAAAACTTGTTGCATGCTGAGAAATATCAAGCAAAATATCTCCATGATAGTCGCCGTGAGAATAAGTTGCGCCGTCTGGAAAAGAAACGCGGCCCATTCTACGTGCCTGCAGAAGACAAATTGGCTTTTGTGATCTGTATCAACAAAGTTGCACCAAAAGTGCGTAAAGTTTTACTGTTGTTCCGTTTTCGCCACATTAACCACGGTTTGTTCATCAAATTGAACCATCAATATGCTACGCATTGCCGAGCCCTATATCACATGGGGTTATACAAATCTTAAATCAGTTCGTGAATTAATCAACAAACGTGGAATTGTCAAGCACAACCATCAACGTGTCTCAATCTCTGACAACTTTGTGATCGAGCGCAAAGCGCACGATATTCAGTGCGTTGATTATTTGGCGAACGAAATATTCACTGTTGGATCCCACTTCAAGAAAGCCTCTAACTTCCTCTGACCATTGAAGCTCAACACCAACCTACGGCTGGCGCAAGAGGGCTAATCACTGCGTTGAGGTTGGTGATTTCGGTAACCGTGAAGATAAGATTAACAAACTGCTGCGCAAGATGGTTTAAAGAAATTTTTTGGTGTACAAGGTGGAGTATTTTTATTTCGAAAATATATATATATATATAAATAGAAAATGTTTTTTTTTGTAACTTTCTGAAGGTTTAAACCGCAAATATGCCAAATGGAAGGCAGCTTATATTCGCAATTCCTTGAATAGTGTCGAAATTCCATTGCCGTTTCTAAAGGCCATTTCAAAAGGCTCCAATCCACAATTTTAATTACTTGTTTTGGTTTTTCAGCTCATTAATGATGCAACCAGGGTTGCATTTACCGTCTAAGAAAATATTTTATGAAGCGTTCCAAAGTTAGCTCCGAGCAACTTAAAGTTTGTTCAGCTTAAGTGAAATAGTTTTTTTTTTAATATTTATTCCTGGTACTTATTAAAAAAATCAGATCAATATTAATGTATGAAATGAAGTAAATAAAAATCTACGAATACATTTCTTGAATATTTTGTCATAGAGCCGTTATTAAATACAGACATAACGGCGTCGGGCGTTGGTCTTGACGTATATAGAATTAATGCGTTAGAGAGATAAATATACAAGCTAAACTTTTTTTGTTAAATAACGATGCATTTTACTAATCAGCCTAATCGTGAGTTTCGCAAGAATTTTTTTCACCCACCCGTAGTGAATACACGGAAACGAAAAGTGAAAAGGTGACTCGGTTCGAGAAAATGAAACTCATAATAAGGCTGAATATGTCGGAAACTAAAGTAGATATTTAAAAACAGATGACGCTATTTGAAAGATCTTGATTAGTTTAGTACGACAGCATTACTAACGTAATTTTTACCAAATTACCGAAAACATTTTAGCCAATTACTCGGAAACTAAAGAAGATATCCAAAAAACTGTTACCAAAAAATCGAAATATCTTTTTTTTTTAAATATATAACTGCATCTTTAACTAAAAACTGGGCATGAATCACGTAACTTTAAAACGATAGTCCTCCAACCGATATTGACAAAACAACCTCGTAAAAACACTGATTTATGCATTTGTGTTGCTGTTAGGTGTTACTGTTACTATTACGTGAAGCAAAACTAGAATCGAGTTGACAATATCGCACAAACGATTAAACAATTGTTGGTTTTCATGAAGCAACACGATATCGTTCAGACGATTGTCGTCATACGTGATTCATGCCCTGTCAAAATGACGCTTATGGAAATTTTTCTTTCAAGAGACGATATTTGAAAGTTACTGGCATAATTCCAGCCTGTAAGTAAATTTTCGGCAAAAGTTAAGAAGTATATTGATATGCTGAAAAGATATTTTCGCAGATTCACAATTTGATTAAAGTATATCATCAGCCCTGTTTCCAATTCCATGTGAATAAATCGCTCTCATAATTTAATTTGTGCATTCAATATATTTCACAATTAACTTAATACTAAATTACAAATATTTGAGCAAAGACTTCGACACAGTAAAATAAAAAATGGGTATGTATTAATAAAATAAATGTTCTAAATACATTTATGTTTCGGTTAAACCTGAGATGTTGAAGCGCACTGAAATATTTTTCTATCCATTTCTCTAGTGCTAAAATAAGTTTCACCACCTGGAATTGCTGCACAACACCCTTATTGCCGAAAAAGCGTTGCTTGCAACACTAGTCCTTTATGGGGACCAAATTTGGTGGAAAAAAATAGCTAAGTTTGTTTACTGGATATACTGAGGTTCTAAAGATGAAGCAAGTCTGACCATAAATTTTAAGGATAGCTCTCAATTAGGTTGCAAACAGAGTGGAAGCGCAGCCGAAGACGAAGATGAAGACGAAGCCGAAGACGAAGACGAATTGCTTGCGTTGCTGGCAAACTGCGAGTGTACATAGTGGAAGATGGATGATATGAAGATTTGTTTCTAAATAAAACCCTTTTGTTAGATAAAATCAAAAGAAAATAAAGAAAAAACTGCAATTCATGAAATAATGTGTTATGAAATAATAATAATAATTAATTATAATCACATTATGTAATAATATGTTATGTATTATGTGTTACGGCAGACATTTTTCGAAAATTTAGCCAATTTCTTGAAAAACGCGTTTTTTCACAATTGCAAACAGTTAAAAAAATTGTAAACAACTCATCACAGCAAGCGATTCCTCTTTGAAAACAGTACCGCACTGTTTCAAGCTGACCGCTTGCGTAACGTCTTCATCTTCTTCTTCGTCTTTGATTGCACTGTGATCACTTTCATATGTTTACTACTGCACTGTTTTTCGTCTTCGGCTTCGTCTTCATCTTCATCTTCGGCTTCGCTTCCACTCTGTTTGCAACCTTAGAGATAAGCGTGGGATATCGGGACCCGCGGGACCTACGGTAATGATTTAAAAATGACCGGAATGGGCGGTATCGGGAAGGTCTGTACAAATTTTACGGATGAACCGGGACCAAATCCTTTCCCGATACTCCCGATAAAAACTCAACCTCCGCAAATTCAGAAAGTCTTCCTTAAAAAAATGGGTATTTTATGTTTTATTTGAGACGAAAACGAACAGCAAAGCAAAACAAAATAATAAGAGGATGCCAGATCTTTCATACATTTTTTTATTTAAAATTAATTTGAGACATGTTATTTTTTTAGAGGTACAATTCTGAAAAACGTCGGGGTGGGCGGATTCGGAATTTAGAAATTGAATTTCCCGATCCCAGACTTAATATTTAGTCCCATGCCTATCTCTAACCTTAATCCTTGCGCTACCTAACGGTAGACAAACACACTGATCCTTTTAAAAATCATTACACAAAATAATAAAACCATACAAAAAATTTCGTTAAACTCTCCTTAAACACCACTTTTTTTTACAAGATTTGGTTTGTGTCTTTGATAATCAAAACCTGCAACCAACTTGCAGTTAGTCTGTTCCCGTACTGCAGGATTTAATCAGAATTAGTTCAAGGTCGTTCTGCACACCTAAGTCTAGAATATCAACAATCTAGCGATGCAAATACCAAAAATGTGGCTCGACAAAACCTTTTGTGCTGATTTCAACCCTACCAAAACTATCTAGCGAAAGTAAAATATAAAAAAGATATGAATGGTTAAAGTTAAATTTTCTGATTTTTTTAAATATTAATAGCTTCTGAACAATATAATTTATTAAAAAACGAATGGCGTCAAAATAAAGATTACTCATTTGCCTTTCATGCATGTATATAATTTATAAACCTTTTTATATTTTTAGGCCGGAAATACTAAAAACAAAATAAAATAAAAATATATTTTTTTAAATGGCGTTTATATAAAATTAGTTTTAAAACTGGTTGTAGTATATACGTTGCATAAAAGGCATTTAAATTATGTTGAAATTATAATCAATAATTTTTTAAGCGGTTAACTAGTTTCCGATATGTTAAGCACATAAGAAAAAGATAAGTTGAACTTTAACCTCTTTTATTGGCTTTGGTTTTTATTTGCACCAAATAATTTTGGTATGGTTGAAATTAGCGTAACAAGTTCTATCGATCCTCATTTCTTGTTGTTTTTTATAGCTATACGGTTGGTATTCTAGACTTATGTGTGTATGTGTTAACTCCTGTAGTACGGGAACAGACTAAGGGCCGTTTACTCAATATCTGGTTGACACTTATCTGCGGTTAAACATTGCTATCGACGTCTTCGATTCCATACATACAACAGGGAGCCGGTAACGTCGATAACGATGTTTAAACGGTGGATAGTGTTAACCAGACATTGAGTGACCCTTAGGGTCGGTTGCTCAATGTCTGGTTAACACTAATCTGCGGTTAAACATCGTTATCGACGTCTTCGACTCCATGCATACAACAGGGAGTCGGTAACGACTATGTTTAACCGGAGATAAGTGTTAACCAGACGTTGAGTAACTGGCCCTAAATGAGAATAAGAAAAAGTAAACAAAAAAATGTTAAAATAAACTCTGAGTTTCTTAAACACCCCAATGTGAACGCTTGACAGTTCATAAACTCAAAACGTTAAACTCGAGTTAATGGCTCAATCAGAACATAATATAACAATCATTCAATGCGATTTAGAAATCTGGTAGAAAATGGTTTCCAATTTGATGATTCTTGCCATATATTATATGTATATAGATGTAAGTGTATCAAATTCCATTACCTTATTATAAGTGGTTCCACATATAGGCGATATGGAAATTGCTTTTTGTATGCGAGGTGACTCATCCGCCTTTCCAATACACATTCACTTTTCGCCATAAGTTCGGTAATGATAACATCCCTGCAAGAAGCCTGACCAATGATTATCGGTTAAATTAGTGGGAAAACTGACTAAAACTTTTCGTCAGTTTAGCGGTTAGTTTTGTATGGGCTTGAGGAAAAAAGTGACCACTTCTCCGGGCGTGTGATAGTGCATCCCTTTCTTGCACACACATGGGCGCATTTGCCTTACAGTATGTTCACTCGCTCACACATGTCATCTAGTTGGTGATGTACAAATGAGTTTAGCGATGAAACTATTGGGAAAATATCGCGATAATTAGTGATTTTTCTGACCACTATTCTAACCTCTAAATAATTGATAAATTAGTGAATATATGGCAGCGAAAATAGATGAAACCAAATTAAAAAATATAATTCGATTTAGCTTATGTGTTTGTTTTATTTGTAAAAATATATTGTCGAATATTAACTTAATTTCGCAAGCCTTTTCAGAGCCACTGAGCTCAGACAATTCTTCTTATTTTTCATCGGGGTCTGAATTTTCGTCGCTTTAAACATATGCCTCAGCGCTGTTTGGTCTTTCTACCTCCATTCCTAGGTTCTGCTGGAGTCCCACGTTGGCGTTGCACTGTATTTCAGCACTATAGTCACTGACTCCACAGTCGGCATAAGCGCACTGGCCTAAAATTTTTTCCTCTCTATCCACATAGCGTTAAAAAAGGTTTTTTTGCCCAGTTTTTTTATATACATATAGAATAGACGGATTTTGATTAATTCTTTCTTTAAATTCACCGGCTTCTTTATTTTACACCACAGCTAACAATGAAGTAAAATTTTCTTTGATGTATGTATGTACATATGTATTCGAGCCTACAATCGATAGTTGGTTTCCGATATGGTTAGCCGTTTTGTGCAGGGATATGCAGCTGTGTAAAATTTCAGAACGATAGCATAAGCGGTTGCTTCAATTCTTAAATATAAATTTAGAAGTACCGTTAATTTATTCATAATCCAATGATCGGATCTAAACTAAATTAGTATGGGACCACCCCTGAGGCACCACCTTTCCGATAGAAAGATAATTATCGAAATCGGTTAACCCAGTGGGAAAAGTAGTAATGCATTATATGCGTGATAAATAATGTAATGTATTTCTTAAGAGTTCTGGATTCAATTACTGCTTAATATGTAATCAGCACCCTAATGTATCCAAAAAGTAGATAAGAATTGCTATGATGTATTGTGGAACGATTTTCCGTCATCCCTTGTCAAATTTGGTTTGGAGACTACCGGTTTCGGCGTTGTGCCATCTTCAGTGTCATTTTTCGTTCTGAATAGTTCGTGTTTCCTTCCGCTTTTTATGTATTCGTGTTACTATCTGTTTTAACTGTCATTAGGTCATGCATACCCATCTAAGTGCGACCGCTTTTGTTTCATTATCTCACAGGTAGGTGCTTTTTGGTTGCTTGTATTCGCCGGCGGGTAGAAATCCGTTATTTTTATTTTCTTGGTTTTCGTGATTGCGTCGGTTTATGTTCCGTTATTTAGCATTTTGCATGGAAGACTTAGGGCCGG
>NW_016159044.1:13023-14987 GCF_001687245.7 Rhagoletis zephyria
ATAAACAAGACCACCAACAGACTGGAATACGAGATATACAGAAAGCCCACAGCGACCGACACAGTAATACATGAAACCTCTAACCACCCACATCAACACAAAAACGCAGCATTTAGACAATTATTAACTAGACTTGAGCGAACCCCATTAACTAAGGAAGCACACAGGAGATAGCTAGACACAATATATGCTATCGCCAGAAACAAGGACTCGAAACGAAAAAGTAGGGACAAGAAAGAAAACAACGATGAGCTTGGGCAGTGTTAACTTACACGGGTAAATGACATACAAACTGGCCAAGGTTTTCCAAAAATTCAACATTCGCACATCGTTCAGAACCAGGAATAATGTCGGAAGGATACTGAACAACAGCACAAACGAAGAGGACACTCTAGATAAGCAGGGTGTATACAAATTAACGTGTGAATGCAAGTGTAGCTACATAGGGCAAACTGGCCGTAAGATTAAAACAAGATTCCGAGAACATATAAGAGACTACAATAAGAGGACACAAAAACCAAGCGTCACACCAGAATCAAACTTCGCAAATCATATGTTCGAAAATAAATGTACGCCAATGAAACTTAATAAGGCAGCCAAACTCCTCCATGTACAGCATAAAGGACGGCGTTTGAACATATTGGAAAACATGGAGATATACAAGCAGAAACCATTTCAAGGGAGAATTATAAACGAACAAACAAACACCGTATCCGATGTAATATTCGAACCACTCAAGATGTTGTACGAAAAATATGAGAAGACCCCTGAAAAAAACGCCAACGCGAAGATACATACCTACGCCGCAGAGACCAAGAAAATTAAAATAACGGATTTCTATCTGCCGGCACAAGCAAGCAACCTAATACCAAAGCTAATAGCTTAAATTTGTCGTCAAATAAAACACGCCTATTGTAACTTATAAACTTATTATTGCACCATGATACATACTACAGTGAGTTAGGTATTTGCAAATAGCTTACGTATAAACGTAGTAACAGTCATATGTGTTATAGGAGATTCCGGGTAGCCAATTGAGCCATGGCTCATGACACCGCTACCACATGAACAAGAACGCTCAGCAAGGTACAGGTACAATGGGACACTTTGTAAAGCGCGTATCGTTATAGAGCGTCTCTTTGGAGTGTTGAAAAATACATGGCGTGGCATAATTGCAGAATACGGCCCGTTAAGCTAGAACAAAACGAAAAAGTGGGTGTGGTCCGCCGTATTTTTCTAATTTTAGTAAAATAAAAATTTTTTGATGCAAGCTTATATTTTCGGGGCTAAAGAGGGGCGAAAGGGGAATTTTCGAAAATTTAGAAGGCTATATTTCGAAAAATTCTTAACCTAATTTCAAAAAACTGGTATCGTTGGAAAGGTAAATAAAATTCCCTTTTTCTAATAGGCACATTTATATACTTCATTTGCATAAATTTTAAGAAAAATCATCTAATATAAAAATATATTTTTTGATAAAACAAAACCAATTTTACTAAAAAACATGTGTAATTAACGATACCCAAACCATAACAGTTAAATGGAGCACAAAAACAGCATAAATTTACCTTTCATTTAACATATAATTCTATTTAGTTAGATTTAAATACCGTTAGTAATAATCTCATTGATGAAGAGAGAAATAACCATACTGATGCCTATGATAGCGAATATGCTCGATAGTTTTGAAAAACTATCGATAGTAAAAAAAAAAACAAAACCATCAATAGTATCGATAGTTTGCCACCACTGAAATGAGGTATCTATTTCGGACCACTGAAATATTAGATTCGATATAGAAGCCCAAAGGGCCCTGTCTCACGATCAATATGGATCGCGATCCAGTATCGTGATCCATATTGATGCATGATGCTCCACTCTCTGCTATGCTACACCTTCAATATTTATCGCGTCATTATTTTCAAACTTTTGAACTGTGCAAGTCGTTTTTAAATAAGAAAAAT
>NW_016159044.1:16485-26636 GCF_001687245.7 Rhagoletis zephyria
AAAGAGATCTTAGTGAGTATTCCTCTGTGCTTTTTATTTCTTCAGTGGCACCTACTTCAGTATTGTATATTAGCATTGCTTGGCCGCTTGGAGGCAATTGCGAGGAAAAACTAGATTGCGAAGATAGAATAGGAGACGGAGTATGTGGGTAGTTAGGTGTTATATATTCACTCTGCAGAGGCATTCCAAAATTGGAGTCTGGTGAAGGTGTTGGCGGTGGTACATAAATAGGTGGCGGTCTTTGGACTCGAATAGCTTTAATATCTGGTTGCGGTGATGATTCAGAGAAACGTGGTAATGGTGGTAATTGATTATACATTGTGGGTTCTGGTGTCGGAGCTGATGACACATCCGTGTTGCAAGCGTCTGGATATACAATTATTTTAACAGAGTTACGTCTCAAGTTACCCAGTTCTGCTTCAAATAAAATATCACTAATTCAATTTACAGCTAGCATACGCTGCGTTGGATTTAGATGCTCTAATTTTTCACTCCAGTATAATGCCGTTGCGTTTATGTTTGTAGAACTTTGGGGTGCAGACAATAGGGAACATGCCTTTTCAATTAGCTCGTTTTGTTTACCCACTGCACAATTTTTTTTGTTTTTCCGAGGAGGAGCCAACTCGCTAATAGATGAAAAGGAAGTGTTAGATAAGTCCTCTCTATTTGTCTGCTCCTCAACTTGCACCAATTCGTCCACATTTTGCGATTCTACCTGGTTCTGAAAGAAAGAAAATTATTGTTAATTAATAAAATTGATTTTAATTCTTTACATTTATGCCCGTTTGCACCAATCAATTTTAAAATTATCAGCCTGTTAAAATTTAAAATGATAAAATGTAGTTCGGAAAATTTGTCATTTTAAATTTTAACGGTCTGATAAATTTTAAAATTGATTGGTGAAACTGAGAGTTAATTTTATATTTTATTTATAAAATGGATTTCAAATTTCTTTTTTTAGATGCCTAGTACAGCAGAAGAGTGGAGAAGTGTTTCTGATGAATTTCGTGTATTACATAATTTTTATAACTGCATCGGCGCAGTTGACGGGAAACACGTAAAAATAAAGCGTCCAAATGGTTCGGGAGCGCTATATTATAACTATAAAGGAACATACAGTATCGTTCTTATGGCTATTGCGAATGCTAAAAAGGAATTTGTCATGGTTGATATTGGATGCAATGGACGCGTGTCTGATGGTGGTGTCTTGTTTTACACTAAATTCTGGGAGCGTTTGCAACAAAATCGTTTAAATATACCGGAATGGACACCATTGCCAAACACCTCGGAATCATTCCCACATGTTTTTATAGGAGACGAAGCTTTCGCGCTAGGCCCTAACATTATGAAGCCTTATCCTCAAAAAAGAGTATCACAAGAAGAGCAATTGTTTAATAAACGGTTATCGAAGGCTAGATGTGTCATTGAGTGTGCGTTTGGTATCCTCGCCAATAAATTTGGAGTTTTCCAGAAAGCCATAAGTCTCAGCCCGCAGAAAGATTCTAATTATCAGGCACCAAATTCCAATGAGTATAATTTTCAATTAACCACCGTACAAAGCAGTTCGGCGCGAAATTCAACAAGATGTGCCAAAACTATAAGAGACAAATTTTGCAAATATTACAATGACGAATATAGATGCTAACTTTTGCCACTCAATTTTTATCACTTATGTATATGAAAAAAAAGAATAATAAAAGTTTTCACTTAAAACAACAGACAATCTACATACTACTTTCTTTTCTTTCCACCTTTATAGCTAGGTATTCACTAGAGTATGAGTAGAATTCAAGGAAATCTTTAAAACAAATTTACTAACCAGGTCAACAGGCTTCTCATTTTTATTTAAAAAGTGAAGAGCGTTAAATATCCAAGACTTTGGAATATAAACGTCTTCTGTACCAGCTCCGGAGCGCTTGGAGTCAATAATTTTTTTGAATTCCTTGCGATAATTTGATCGTAAAGAATTTATTTTTTTTCGGACATCACCTACAGTGGCGTTATCATTAATTTTTTTTAAGATTAGTAATAATTTCTCATGTCTGGCCGTTCTTTTTATTTTATTCATGTAGCTTTTGGACGAAGGATCCCACAATTCCGGCATACTTTCCAATTGTAGGATAAACTCCTTCAAACACCTTTGGTCATTCGTTAATCCCAACACCGCCGGCTGGATATGTGCGCTTTCGTCGTCCGACATTATTAAAAATTACCACTGCCAAATAAATAATTAATCCAATAATTAACGGTTCGCCTTTAACATTTAAATCTCCACTTTTTTTTGAAATACACACGTATTGACGTATCGGGAACGAAATATGCTACACGTTCAATATTTATTGACAGTACTGCGATCCGCGATCCAGATTTCAAAATTTCTAGAAATTTTGAAATCTGGATCGCGGATCGCAGTACTGTCAATAAATATTGATCGTGAGACATGGCCCAAAGAGTAACATACCATGATTACAGAAATCGCAGAAAAACCAACTGGGAACTCTTTCGCCTCTACATAGAGCGGGAAGTGAATAATTCTACGGCACCAATTGCATCCAAAAATGGTGCTACACCCTATCTCTTAAGTTGGGCTAAATGACACCAGTGTACGAAATTTCATTATCATCGACTGAGTAGTTAAAGCATAACAAAAAAACTTACCTTCGTATTTATAATATTAGTAAGGAGTATCGGTAATTCTCTAGTATAGCGTAACAACCGCTTAAAAAGGTCCGGGAGGGGTACCAAACGACGTTTCGGCCCCCCTATTAACAGTCCGGAGGGGGAGGGCTAATATTATTTGCCATTTAAAAGTTATAAACAAAAAACTGTTTTTTTAATTTCGTTGTTTTCTATGAGCGATTACCACGTCAAAAATGCACTAAATCACCAGTTTCCACTTTTAAAACACGACTTAGGGCCGGTTACTCAATGTCTGGTTAACACTAATCTGCGGTTAAACATAGTTATCGACGTCACCGACTCCCTCTTGTATGCATGGGCTCGAAGACGTCGATAACGATGTTTAACCGCAGATTAGTGTTAACCAGACATTGAGTAACCGGCCCTTAAACGTCGCCGGTTATTGTTTTATGCAAACAAAATCATTTACATATTCAAAACAGAGTAAACAAACTTGCGCCTGCCAAAATTATTATAACCTCAAATCGCTGGTATTGCCACTTTATTTCACATTTCATTTGCGCTATTACCCTCGGTTTACACTATACACTTCTTCCTCTTTTTTTACTTTCACCTAAATAAAATATTCTAACCAAAATATAATAGCGAATTTCGCTATACCATGGCAGCGCTATTTTTGTGGTTTACAGTTATTTCAACTGAAATTAAAAGTAAGCGGCATGGAGTGCCACAAGTGCGATTTTACCATTGCAACCTTTCATTATTTATGGAAGTATTGATTTTAATGGAAAAAGCGCCGCGCGCGATTTTTTATTAAAAATTTTCATTATTTATCGAAGTACTGATTTTTATGGAAAAAGCGCCGCGCGATTTTTTATTAAAAATGTTCATTACTTATATATATAATATATATATCAAACGAAAGAAGATACCGAAAAGCATTGAACACTGCACTCCCCTTGTAGGGAAAAGTGAATTATTACGAAATACTAATATAGTGGCAGTACTATAGCTACTTTGGAATCTCGCGTTTCAGTTCGCAAAGATTGCCAACTTCTTTTTAGTAACAAAATAATCTATCTTAGGTTGATAAAATTATGTGTTTGTTTAATAATTAAGTCAAATTATATATTTTAATAGTGTTTAAAAAGTGAGAGCAGGTGATTTAGTGAATCTTTGTCGGGGTAATTGCCCATACAAAACAACGAGATTTAAAAAAGTTTTTTGTTTATAACTTTTAAATGGTTAATAATATTAGCCTCCCTCCGGATTGTTAATACGGGGACCGAAACGCGTCGATTGGTGCCCCTCCCGACGTTTCCGGATCTTTTTTAGCGGTTGTTACCCTGTACTAGAGAATTACCGGATTATCCCGGACTGACCATTAAAATAATTTTTAAAGGTCAGCATTTTTTACACAGACCCAAATACACAAACACAAAAAATTACACCCGGGCGTATACATTTTTTGCCTGTGATTGGTTGTGTTCAACAAAAAACCATTATTAAATAAAAAGGTACGTGGTGTTTTCTCAAAACGACATTTTAGAAATGTTAAGTGGCACGTTGTCCTATAACATAGAATTCTTCTTCTGAAGTAAATAAGTATATCGTCACCTGAAATGCAAAAAGACGTAACAACATCGTAAATGAAATAGAAAAAATTGGGACTAATATCTTTTTTTCATAAAATGATGTGGAGAGTTGTAGTTCGATTAAATCCAACATATAAATCAAAAAGTGAAGCTAGAATTTTTTATTAGTTATGACTTTTTGCATTTCAACGATGATGCTTGTTACGTCCTTTTTCATTTCAGGACACGATATGTATATATTTTATACACAGACAAAGTGCCGCCTAATGACTATCACAAGAAAATTCACGATTTTTATAAAACACGCGAATTTCAGTTACAGTAGGGAGCTGCCTTTCTTCCCGTATTTAACTGGCCCATTTGTTTAATATCTCTAGCTTTAGGTCAGAGAGCTTCACCTGAAATATTCTGCTGATTTAAGCGAGTAAATTACTCATTTAAACCATTGGTTTTGCTATAAATAAATATTCACATATATGAATAGTATTAACGAAGGTATAGAAAACAGATTTAATGGTTCAAATGCTTTGTGACGGCAACCAGTACGCAAAAAATCGCCATCTGAAAATCATATATAGAGATCTTACAAAAAATATTTTTCGATACACACTAAACCCGTAAAAGTCAATTTACAGACTTATTTCAAAATTTTAATTTTGTGGGAAAACGCAATCAAAGTTTGATCAATTAATACAGTTGATATACCAAAATATAGATGGGGAGACACATACTATCAGCTATGTCGTGGAATCCGATGTTCTCCTTATCGGATTTGAATCCGTCAACTTTTCTCGTTAAGTGTCGCGAAATCCGATCTTATCAATTTTTATGTTCGAAAATTGTGTTTATCGGTTTTGGGTGTCGCAGAATCCAAGTTTGTCGGTTTTGTGATCGGAATTAAAACGGTCATTCAAAGCCTACTATTTTTGCTTATTTGTTTGTGCTATGCATTGAAGTAGCTGGTTATTTTCTTAAAATGTAAGTAAATGTATTATATTTGGTATGAAATTCACTTCCTGTTTAATAATAAAATTATATACATATGTATTTCCAGGGGAAAACATAAGAATAGGGCACAAAATGATATACTCCTGCAATTTATGGAGAAGTACACGGACATCGCCAAGGACTTTACAAAAAAGGATAAACAACTAGTAGACTCCCTTTGGCAGCAACTATCCGAATCACTGTGCTGGCCCGCCTACAAAGGATATAACTGGTTGGAAAAAGGCAATCAACAAAGCGTACTCGTGCATAATGGCCAAACCCTTCGTTACTCTCTAATTTTCTTCTAATTTCAGGTATGGACGGACTGGAAGAGTGAGGTGAAGAAGAAGTTGGAACGCGCACTGGTGGAGGACCCTTCTCCAAGAATACACTGACCCAGACCGAGGAGAGTATTGTGCGTATTTGCGGAATGGTGCAAAGTGTTGAAGGTGTCTCAGGATCAGCACTTGGTCTCGAGGAAAAGTACCTCATATCTAGTGACGATGACATGCCTTCAACTTCTGCGAAACGTCCACGTTTTGAATGTCCGCAAGTTCAAAACCCGACAGCGAAGAAAACCACAAGTGAGCGTCTAAACAAATTTATGCAGTTGGATAAGGAATGGAAGCAGGACGTCCGAAATAAAATGGATGCAATGTTAAAAATTCAACAGGAAGGAAATTAATCGAATAGGCTATTAATTAATGTCGTTAATAACTTAACGCAGGAGTTTACGACCTTTAATGCTAAAATTATTGAATTGCTAGAAAACGTGAAGAGGAGATTCGGAATAATTATAAGACTTGCTGTTGTGAACCTTTTTAATTTCATAAATCGCTAGCTTAGAAAGAAAAGTTGCTAAGTCCCATTTTAAAAATTTTACAGGAGGAAAAAATCTTCCTATAGCCATTTTCTTTAACTATTTCGCAAGACTTTGAATCAAACATTTTGCGCGTTTGAAGCACAGCAAAACTCCATAAGAATCAGAAGGATTCAATATTTATTAAAAGATGTCGTATTATTTTCGCCTTATCGGATTTGTGGTGCTTCTTTTGGACTTAGCAAATTTTCCTTTTATTGCTTATGAAGAGGAAAAAATAAAACAAGTACCTTTATAATTTTCGAAACGATGCGTATTCAATTTCTCTAGCATCTTATATCAAGATATGAGTTTTCATAATAAGTGGACTTAGCAACTTTTCACTCTAAGCTAGCGATATGTACCTTCACATTTTGAGTACAAATTAGTTTTATAAGTATTCCCAAGAATGAATGTTTTAGTTTTCTATATTTTTGAAAGAAACTTTTTTAAATGTATATAAATAATACCGAATTATTTACTTGTAGGCACAAACTAGCCAGAATATGTTTCCGTACGGTGTTTTTTTTTTAATATTTGCAATGTTTTTTGTACATTTCTTTCGTAAGTTTTTGCATCTAGTGGTATATAAAATAATGATTCAAAGGTTTTACAAAATTTAGGAAAACTCGACAAATTTTCAACTTACTGAACTTTCTAAAACTAAATTACGAATACTTTTGTGAGTGACTGTATGTAAATCTGTTATTTGTACAGCGAAACCCGCTTAAGTACCCCCCCGCTTAAGTACTTAACCCGCTTAAGTAACCAACATTTTTGGCAATGTGAATGCAATCTGACGAAAATCCCTCTCTCAAGTACCTCCCCGCTTATTTACCCAACCCGCCTGAGTACCTCAATTTTTCGTAGCCCATTTACCATTTTACCTATAATTTTCCCCTTTTAAGTGCTCCTTTAAAATTCCTTAAAATATTTACATATTTTCCATATCAGTAGCAGCGTTACACACCTTCGGCAAAACAATTATAAAAAATCAATGGTAGTTTTTAGCCACTTGAAACTTGCACATTATCACACAAGAATTGAATGGGCTATAAAACTGTATGCTCAAAAAACACATCTGAGAAAAAAATTTTAAAATTTGATGAATTTTTTCCTTTAAGTGTTCTATAAAATCTTAAGCTTAGGTTTACATGGTATTTGTTAGGGAATGAACTGTATTTTAATTAAAAAATCTTAGATAAGTAAAAGATGTAACTACATCAATAATTATCTTCGCTTAAGTACCCGCATCGAGGGACTTAAGAGGGTTCTTTTAAGTACCCAACCCGCCTAAGTACCTCAAAAGGCTGAAATTTTTCGTAATTGAATTTAACACCTAACTAAATAAAAGCAAAAATTGTTATCCCCAACAGGCTTAAAAATTTAAATTATTCGGTAGTAAATTTCTTTAAAACTCTCAGAGTATTCATCTAAATGTTTAAGTGCCACTTAACCACGTAAACCTGTTGTCAATAAACCGGTTTTCCATCGTACCGGACAATAGATTCTGGTTTTTTGTCCAGCATTTTCACATATACCACTTGTTTTGGCGTTAGTTGAATATTCGCACTTTTGAATGCAACATTTTCGTATGCACTTTCACCAGCTTGCCATGGTTTCCTAGCAGAATCAGCAATTTCACAAAATCCTCATTGACATTCTTGACATGTGCCCGTTGTTGGTTAAATGGGTACTGGAGCAAGATACGGTTCCCGATGATACCTGCAGAAGAATTATTCAAAGCAAAAAGGGAATATTCATATTTCCCTCATGCTTCAATAATCATCATTAATTTCCTTCACTTAACTTTTACTTAGCAACCTGCAAAGCCTAACCTCCGACTTAAGCGACACGTTATTTAACTATGGCTGTCACAAATTCATAGGTTTTAAATCACCCAAAGCAAAGACTTTTTCGTCGACTGTCTCTGCATCATCGGTTCGAATGTAAGGTGTATACATTGGATAATAGTCAAGCACTCGCACCTTATGTTTTGTTTCCTTTGCCTATTTAACCAGCTCCTAATCCTGATCATATAGCATGAGCAATACGAAAGTACGATCCCAAATTTTTTATCTAGCACTAAGATTACGTCACCCGTTCCCAAGTGGTGTCCTCTCTTGTATTGTTGCTCAATAGCTTGTTCATACACAAGTTTGGTAAAATGCATTACATACAAAACGCGTGCATTAATTATCTGTAATTAAAAAAGAAGTCGTAAAACACGTATGTAAATGCAGGGAGTAAACTATTTGCATTTTCGTGGTTGGTGTTTCCATAAACACATAAACTATTTGCTTTAATACCTTTTATGCATTAATACATACCTCTGTTTCTCTCTTCTTCATAAAAAACTTCAAAGTTTGCATGGAACATAGATAATACTATATAATGCATTATTGCTTAAAGACTATTAGCTATCTCATCCCTTATTCTACGGCCCTCATTTTGTATATTGCTGTTTTGCAGCATAAAAGTGTCTTCATGAACATTTTCTGATGTAGTAAAATTAGCATTTTCATTCCATTCTACATTATACTGCCGACAGATGTTATGCAGCACTCAAAAGACATTTACAATTTTAACTACCTTCTTAGGTTGATAGTGTAAAGTTCCTTGCAAGCAACGAAATCGGCTCTTTAAAACACCTATAGTTCGCTCTGTTATGTTGCGGACTAAGGAATGCGTGTTATTAAATTTGTATTGTGGAGTTGCATATTGGGGATCCCAATAGGGTGTTAACATAAATGCTTCGATACCACATCCGGAATCGCCCAGTAGCCTGGATGATCGGTCTCCATTTTCATATTCCCGTAGAAAATATTGCCGCGCATTGCTTACATTCCATACGAAAGAATCATGGCTTGCGCCGGGGTATCGTGAACCAACTGCACGTATTATCATATATCACAAATCTAACAAAAACTTAAAATTGCTTACATACCCTCAATATCAATAATGTAAAATTTACTTACAATCATCGCATTCATACTTTTCTGTTGAAGAATAAATGTTCATTGTTATGAGGTTTAATTATTTGAATATGCGATCGATACATCCTACGATGCAAGGAATTTTGAATTTGTTGTAAAAAATAATCCCTCGACGCTCTTTTTTCGTCTGGATCCATTTTCAACTTGACCCATTGAAGGCAAATGTGATTCTCCAAGTCTTAACATTTGTGTTAAAATTTCAGATACAGTGCTTCTACCCAAACTTATTCATATCATTCCCTGCGGAACGCTAATATGATCCTTCTGCTAGGAAGCGAAGCACTGCGCACAACGTAATAATTGGCTAAATGGAAGTTCGAGGTATATACCTTTCGATAGTATTTACCATTACAAATGCCTCTTTTTTAACCGATAATGAGCTACAAATCTGTAAGAACACAAGTATGCTGCCTCAAATGACAACACTTATTTGCGTGTATACTTAATGCTTTGCTTTTGCTTACACAGACTTCGGCAGCTCCAGAGGATTGTTGTGATCTCGTAAAACTCTCCGCTTCAATTTTTCTAACCGCTCTTCTTCCATAATGAAAAACAATAAAAGAACGGAACTCATGTTGGGAAATGTTTAGCTATTTGTACAAGGATTTAGGGGTGGGGCGGAGGGGGAGGGGTGTGGGCCACACAAATCCCCCCTAAACGAAAGATGATTGACGCCGCTTTATGAAAAGTCACCCCTCCCCCCCCCAACCCCTCCCACAGACCTCTGGGGAGCTGTTTGAAAATAGGCAAAATTTAGATTTTTTTCAAGGAAAAAACAAAGTTGAACTTGCGTCCGAAGAAGGGGGGCTGAACACCTTTTGCAGAGAACACCTTTCTGCGTAGGCGGCCTTCGGCCGCGCTTAGGGATTATAACCCTTACTACGTAGAATTCTCCTTTCTGTGTGACATAACTTTGGGAAAGGATGAGGTAACTAGAATTCCCTTTCTGTGTGGTAAACCTGTGATGTCTATTTTGGTTACTGGGTGTTTTATAAAAATATCGGGTGGGGTTTAGTACCGCTCACAACTATTTCGGTCTATTCCGTCCAAATGGGTGGCCCGATCCAAAAAAAA
>NW_016159044.1:28204-45496 GCF_001687245.7 Rhagoletis zephyria
AATTCTACTGCCTGAGGGTTATAATCCCTAAGTGCGGCCGAAGGCCGCTTACGTAGAAAGGAATTCTACGCAAAAATACATTTGTTAAAAAGAACATTTTTTTTTATAAAAACTTTTTTTTTCTATTTTTAATTAACTTTTTATTCTTTATTCAAAATCCCCCCATATCTAATTTGGCATAATTTCTTTTATTAAAAAATCCCACGGTTTCTGTTAGTTGGGTCATATTCCACTTCAAACTGCTCAGTTTGCCTAAGAAAAATCCGTTTTTCCCCCTTTTTCAAAGGGTTCCCTAGGTGCCTGTGGGAGGAGTCCAAGGGAGGGGTTCCCCTTTTTAGAAAGCGGCGACTGTCTCCTTTCTATTGGGGGGTGTTTTGGGGGCACCGCCCCCTCCCCCTCCGCCCCCCACCCAAAAAACGGTGTGAGTGGTACTAAACATTTCCCAAAATATCTTGTATATAAAAATGTATATACAAATTTATAACAAAAATTTGCAACAAATACCATGTTTCCAACCGACATTATTGTTAAATTAGTGCACAGATTTAGTAGATTAAATTTTTGTAATAAAGCGTGAACTTCTGTCTAAAAGTGTGTGTAAAAGTTTTTTGATTCGATTCACGCGTTTGGGCACAGCAACCCAAAATCGCTGTACAAATTCATAAACAGTACCCCTCGTGTTTTTTATCGCTATTTCACCAAAAAATTCACAAATTAAACAACTTATTTGCTATTTGCTACAAAATACCACAATCACAATGCAGAGGTGGACATAAACAGCTGATTCGAATATCGGATTTGCTCATGTTCGAAAAATCGAAATCCGATAGATTTTCGCGACACCAAATGAAACAGGTATCGGCCTCCATTTCCGACAAAAATCAATTCCGATTCAGATTCTGCGACATACCTGTATAATCTCCTTATCAAGATTGTTAATTGTTTGATGAAATCTCCAAAAACGTAAATTTTGAATTACTTCTCTAAATTATTAGATGTGCGATATGTTGTTTGCAGTTAATGTGGGTCTGTTTCTCTTAGATTTATTTCATAAATTTGTGTTTGTTTTTTATAACATATGCACATTTTAAATATATTAACAAGTTCAAAGACAAATAACTCAACTTTTTTTGTGTCCTTATTGCATGCGCAAATAACACCGTGTGACAAAAACAGAAAAATTTCAGAACACGCGGAAGAATCGATATACTCACGAAACTATGGGCCAAATACAGTAAAACTGCGTTTTTAGTTTTTCACTCTGACGTCAGAATTTTTTTCAAAGGACTTGGAAATTTGAAAAAACTATTTTACAAAAATCACTGCAATGTAGAATAACAACATTGGTACCAAATGAGTGAGAAAATTCCGTGGAATTAAAAACAATTAAGTTTTTTGGTTTACAAGGATGAATAGGTATTTATAAATTCAATTATTTGTTTGTGATAAACAAGTTATGTAAAATATTTTTGTTCTTAATCAAAGTTAAATTGAAATTTATTTAGTAATCTATTTAAACAAATTTATATGTATCCAATTAAACAATGAATTCTAAACAGATGCTGATTAAAACTTATTGTAAGAAATAAATTTAATTTAAAAAAGGACTAAGTACAAACTGTATATGTAGGAATTTATTTTTTTATCAATGTGATAAACATAAATGCATATACAGTGCCGAACAGAAGTATTGGCACAGAGAATTTTTCGCAATATATGCAAAGTTCTTTATTCTAATTTATTTTCGATATTTTTTTTTTTTAAATATTGTTCATTCTACACCAGAAAACATAATAATAAAAGCCCTAAACTTTGTGCAAAACTCAGGAAAATTCATCAAATTTGCACACTAATTTGCAACTTTTTATTCAGATTTTCTCGAAAAATTCTAAGTATGCAGTTTTATAGCCCATTCAAATTTAGTATAACAAAGTGCAAGTTTGAAGTCGCTAGAAAATCGCATTGATTTTTGGCAATTTTTTTTCACGCAAGTTCTTCCATACAAAGTAATTCGACAATTATTTTTTGTATGGAGAAAATGAGCAACACCTTCCACTAAAAAAATTTCCAAAAACCAACGCGATTTTCTAACAACTTTAAACTTGCACTTTGTTATACTAAATTTGAATGGGCTATAAAACTGCATACTTTGAATTTTTCGAGAAAATCTGAATAAAAAGTTGCAAATTAGTGTGCAAATTTAAATAATTTTCCTGAGTTTTGCACAAAGTTTAGAGATTTTATTATTACGTTTTCTGGTGTAAAATGAACTATATTTTTATAAAAAATTATCGAAAATAAATTAGAATAAAAAACTTTGCATATATGGCGAAAAATTCACTGTGCCAATACTTTTGTTCGTCACTGTATGTAAAAGTTGAAATAATTCAAAATAATATTGAAAAAATACATTAAAAAATGTAACGAGCTTTGCTTTTTATTTGAACTGAACAGCATTTACAAATTCACACTAGAATCTCATTAGAGAACTATTACCACGTTTATATGATGCTGCAATTCGCTTTAAGTCAAACCATGTTATATGGACACACACATGTAAACACATTCTCTAATCGAGTTGAAACTTTTAGCCGTGCCACTATAAATCACATTTTGAATGCGAGTTAAGAGTTGTTGAATCGTGTTAAGAGTGCATATAAACACGCAATTTGTCCACACGGTTGTTTCATGCAACTCTGTAAAAAGTAAACCATTTAAATAGCTCTTGAAATATCATTTATGCTAAGCTTAGTTATAAAATTAATAATAGTATATATTAGCATTCGACTGGAGAACTACCATTTTCTCGATTGGAGAATTATGTCCCATTTTGTTTGAAAACGTTATGTTTCTCCATTGTTTCTCGAGTCGTCCTCTAACGTTAGAGATTAGAGAAAGGGGCTAGTTATCTAATCATCCACTAATCGATATCTAACATCAGTGTTTACTGGGGCAGAACGAGGGTTTGCATACCTCTGTGTGGCGAGTGATCTCCCGCAACGCAAACTTGGAAAAACATAGTGAAAAAACTTGCATCAGAGCTAAATGAAAAGGTGCGGGTCTAACATTTTTCTGTGTTTTATGTTGTTAAGATTTACTGAATATGCAGAAGAGTAATTTTGGAGGTCAATAGACTCCAGCTTGTTTTCTCCACAGCCCTTCAAACATAACGCTCAAAACGATAAAATCTTGTTCTCTTTTGTTTTCAATTGTACGGCTGTGCTTAAATGATTTCACCGTGAGCGTTTATCGCGCGAATAAAACCAATTTCACGCATATTTATAATTTAATATCCTTTAAGCATTATTCAATTTTATTTTTATTTTTTAAATGGTTACTTTTCTAATTTTTAGAAAGATTCGTTTAGTAAGATTTTTATCTGGTGGAATCTAGAGGCTGTAAAAAAATCTACCCGTTTTTCCTGGGCCTTTTTATATTTTTGGATTTTTAAGTATTGCCTTTCTATAAAAATATAATTAAATAAATATTTTTCTAAGTGCTGAAAAAAGCCTGATCATAGATTTGGTTTTACTTTACCGCGACTATTAACGAGTAAGGTGGTCGGATGTGTTTTTTGGATGCGGACTTTATTAAATTATTAAAGGGGATTTCGCGGCGATTAAATCGTAAAAATTTGCTAAATCAACGTTAGGCAGCCACAACTGCACATCGATGTGATTTAGTGTCAATTTGGATGGAAGTTGGAGCTGAAAAATTGAAATTTTACTTTGAAGCCTAATCGCGTTGGTGTTAAAAGAAGAAAATTCTAACAAAAAAGCCAAAAGCAACTAGTAAGTCGAGCGACTCACCAAGTGAGCGCGATGGAAGAGTGCAGCAAATGCAAAACAACTATTCGTGATAAATCAGTTAGATGTGTGGGTGTTGCGGTCGTAGCTATCACATATCAACAAAATGCTCGGGTCTTGACGACTACAGTAGCAGCTGTCCCATTACGAACAAAATGATTAAGTTTCTGTGTGATGATTGCTTGCAGTTTATACGTAATGTGGATGAAATGTTTAGAGAAGTGCAAGACCAAATGAAGAAAAATGGTAGTTACCTAAAAGAGGACAAAAATAGCTTTAAAGAGGCGATGAAAACAAATGAGCGCGAAATAAAAAGTTTGATAGAAGCTGTAGAAGCTAAGTACTCTGAGCGTGTTCAATCACTTGTAGCAGCGCAGCAATCTTTTGAGAAAAAAGTTGAAGAGGTCGAAAAAAAAGTATCTGACTTTACAAGAGCAATAAAAGAAAACTCCGATAACGTGTGCCGTGAGCTTGACAGTAATAAAAAAGAAAATAAAAAAGTCTGTGAAGAGGTAAAAGGCATCATGAGTAAGCACAGTGGAGTAGTAAGCGAGACGTACGCGGATAAGCTAAAAAGGGGTGCGGGGTGTGCCCCAGTAATTCTAAAGCCAAAGAAAAGTCAGCAAAGTAATATAACCAGAAATGAAGTCAAAGAATGTATTAACCCAGCCAATTTAAAAGTTAAGGTTAATGGGATGTTTAATAGACAGGATGGTGCAGTTGAAATTAAATGTGTAAATAATAGCGATAGAGATATCCTAGCTGATGAAATCAAAAATAAGTTAAGCCAAAAATATGATGTGGAAATCCCAGGCTTGAGATACCCCAAAATATTAATAAGTGGGCTATCGGCGAACTTGGAGTGTGATAAAGTCGAAAAAGCTATACGTAAGCAAAACGATGTCTTATTTGAGCACCTCAAATGTACTAAAGTTTTTAAATCGCAGAAAAATCCTAGAGTGTTTAATGCGTTTATTGAAGTGGATGGTGTAGCCTTCAAAAGCATTATAAAGGAGCAAAGAATCAATATTGAATGGGATCGATGTATGGCTTACGAAAGCGATGGAGTTCTAAGATGTTATAAGTGTTGGGGCTTTAACCACAAAGCTGCAATGTGCAAAGAACAGTATCAGATATGTGCTAAGTGCGGGGAAAATGATCATAGCTATAGAGAATGTCAGAATAACTTTGTGAAATGCAGAAATTGTAGCATAGCGAAAGCAAGACTTAATCTGGCGGACATCGACGAAAAGCATGATGCAAGGGACAGCTGCTGTCGCGTATTACAGAGAAAGGTAAAACTGCAGGCCGAAAGAATATTATACTAGCAATCAAAGGGCAAGATACTATGCCTTTACTTGAACATATGTGGTTTGAGAACGAATTTTTCCCAATTAGAAGTTTTGTTGGAAGACAGTGTATATGACTTCGTATGCTTGTCTGAAACGCATCTTACCTCAGACATAGACGATGGGGAGCTATATCTTCCAAATTATAGTATTCATCGAAATGACAGCGATTAAAAACACACTGGCGGTGTTGTAGTCTACGTGAATAAGTCATGGGAAGTGCTAGCGACTGAAGTTGAATCTAAAGCGAGAGCCTTTTGGTGGCTTTCGATAAAATTACGCCGCAATAGCAAATATCTTGAGCTAGGGACACTGTACAGATCCCCCAATAGGGTAACTTCCCCAGAAAGTGTTTTTTGCGAATTTTTTAAGGATAAGCTAGACTCGCTCTTAGAAACCAGTGATGTCATAATAACTGGAGACTTCAATATAAACTGGTATGAAAACACTGTTTCCAGAAGAATCACAAAGCAAGCAACGGATGACAGTAGCTTTAAGCAGATTCTGAATAACCCTACTCGAATAACTGAGTTTTCCGCAACACTGATAGACTATGTCGTGACAAATATAAGTAATATAAATGCACATACGGTGTCAGACCTCAAAATAAGTGATCATGAAACGATGCTAATCGAAATTAATGAGCGTGAGAAAGCAAAGCCCACCAAATCAACGTTAAAAATATTAACCTTTGGCAACCGTATTTTGTGTGATACGGTGAATGCAAGATGTGCAAATTGCAATGAAGGTGAGCTCGAAGCATATGCCACAACATTTAATGAAGCTTTAAAAGAAGCAATCAATAAAATGACAATAGTGAGAACAGTTAAGTCTAATGTAAGCAGATGTAGATGGTATAATGCTAGGCTCAGGACGTTAAAGCAATCGAAGGAAGCGAGCTATAGGCGGGCAACGTGGACTCGAAATACGGAAGACTGGGCGCGTTATAGAGAATGTAGAAATCGGTACGTTAGTGAGCTGAACCGGGCCAAGTGCCAATATATTGAAGCGAAAATAGATCGGTGTTTGGACCAAAAAACAATGTGGAAAGCAATAAAGGACCTTGTGCTGAAAAAGGAGCAAAAAAATATCAAAAAAAATCGACTTCGGAGATAAGATTGTAAATAATAAGCATGAACTTGCCAATCGTCTCAACGAATTCTTCGTAGAAAGTATAAACCGAATAAACGTGGCAATACCAGCGGTTCCTTACATTAACCTTAGGAGCAGAGCGGACACACGCTTTAAGTTTAATGAAATAAATCTTGTGGAGCTACAATCAACGCTGACTAAAATGAATAGCAAAAAAGATTGTAACTCAATGTCGATTACTTACTTGTTATCCACCTTTAATGTTACTGGGCCGATTGTCCTATCTTTAATTAAAAAGTCACTTGAAACCGGTATATACCCACATCGCTGGAAGCAGTCAATAGTAGTCCCAATAGAAAAAGTAAAAAATGCAAAAAAGCCGGAAGAATACAGACCAATCAACACGCTATTAATTGAAAGCAAAAGCACTATAGACGGAAGCACCATTGAAGAAGTAGACCAAATAAAATACCTGGGCGTTGTCTTAGATACTAAGTTGAAATTTGATGCACATATTGATTATATTTGTAAAAAAATATCTAAAAAAGTTGGTTTAATGTGTAGGATCAGAAATAAGGTATCACTGTGCTGTGCTATAAAAATTTATAATGCGATTATCAAGCCTCACTTTGAATATTGTTCTACCATACTTTTTTTAGGAAGCCAACATAGCATAGATAGAATGCAGAAATTACAGAACAAAGCTATGAGATGTATTCTTAAGTATAATCGTTTAGCATGCGTTAGGGATATGCTTGATACTCTGAAATGGATGTCGGTCAACCAACGTGTGATTTATAATGTAATCTTATTCATTTTCAAAGTTAAAAATCGTATGCTTCCTAGATATCTTACGGCCGAAATTAACTATGTGGCCGATGTTCAACCGTATTTATTAAGAAGTAACGCCGATATAAAAAGCGTATATATCAAGCGCTGCACAGAATAGTCTATTCTATAGGGGAGCAACTATATTTAATTCGCTACCTTATGATATAAAAGAAGATTTAATTTTCAACTCATTTAAAAGAAAGCTATCAAATTGGGTAAAAGAAAATTTTGTATAACCATCCTTAAACACAGATGAACATGTATATTTCTATAGTACTAAGTACGAATTGTAAAAAAATAGCTTAAAGCTAAATAAATATACTACTACTACTACTACTTACGGTTGGTAGTTTTGAAGATATCGCTCATTTACTTCAATAGTGTCATAATGAAAAAAAAAATACAAAAATTGAGTTTAGTAGTGTGCAGAAATTACCGCAACCTCTTCTTCGATGTTGTGCAAAATATTCAAAGTTGTATCAATTACGAGCAGAGATGTTGCGAATGTGAAATTTTAGACATCCGCGGATTTGGAAGCGAAGGCGAATGTCAAGTATTTTTACGAAATAATTTTTGTAAGTAAATTAGGTGATGTAGGTAAATAAAGAAATGCAAAACTTAGTAATTTTTAATAATATTTATTTTATTGAGTACTTCAATCTAAAAATTGGAAAATTATATTTAATAAAAAGTAATGCTGCTGTCTTTTCAGGTTGCAGCCCGTTTTTTAATGGTCGTAAATCAAACCTACTCTACTAAATAACTGCGCGCTCGAGGCGACAACTTGACAATATTTTAAAT
Organism: Rhagoletis zephyria; assembly: GCF_001687245.7. NCBI lineage: Eukaryota > Metazoa > Arthropoda > Insecta > Diptera > Tephritidae > Rhagoletis > Rhagoletis zephyria. The sequence continues at coordinate 36,084 of NW_016159044.1, forward strand.
TCTTTCGATTGACGCTGCATCAGTTGAGAGGACTTTCAGTTATATTTTCTTTATTACAGTGCAAGCACAATTCCTTTTTAAGAATTGCATCGAGCCTGAAAATGTCGGATGTGCATATATACAATTTTCCAAATTTTTAATCAAAACTATGAATTTCGCAAGCGCGTAAATTTTAGTGAGGGTAGCGGTCCCCATGTTACTGGAATATTCGTTGCGTTCATAATCTCATTTCATAAAATGTTTCAGGAAGAGACAAATATTTCAGTTCAGAAATACTTCTTCGAAAGATATCTTTGCATAATACTCTACCTTTCAATTTATTTCTCATACTTTTCATTTTATAAAAAGAGCGTAATTTCTAGACCAAAAGCTGATTATAAGTTGATGTTATCGACTTCTGTATGAGCTTTAAAAAAGTGCAAAATGTTGCTCTTTTATTGGTTTATAAATTGTATGTTGGTGGTTTTATAAAGCAAAGAGTAGTCTATAAAATGGCCTTATAAAACGCTTGAAGGTCTTATAAAGCGCTGGCCGCAGAACTTTTACACGCTCTAAGTATTAAAATTAATAACCGTTTTTATGGAAACGATTTGAACAAAATACTGAACTTTTTCAGGCCGAAAATTGCGAGAATAAATCATCGAATTGAGCGTGTTGCTTGTTCGAGGGGTATGGTTTAGTTATTTGTACAATGATTTTGGATTGTTGTGTCCAAACACGTGACCCGAATCTAAAACCTGTAAAATGCACATGTAGTCAAAGAATTAACACAAAGCCTTAAATTTCCGAGCACTAGTTTATTGATAAGTTCGGTTTGCACTTTATTGTAATATTCGATGTGTGCACTGCGAAAAAATACTGCGGTCAGCCCAGCCGGAGTTGGACCGATGATGGCATATATGTAATATGTATGTTTGTTAGTACATTCAAAGTACATTCCCCAACATCAGAGTGCCGAAATATTGAAAAAAAAAAGAGAGATCCGATAAGAGAATGTACTCAGAATGACAATTTTACTTTTCAAAATTCAGGAGCGGTTTCACAAATTTTTACTTAAAAACAACTCTTATGAACGATTAACAAAAATAAAATTTTTGTAAATCTGTGAGAAGCGCTGCGGCCGTTGGTGGTGGCAGAGGATAAAAATACCAGTTAGAAGGACTTGGCATCAGTTGGCATTTCCAGTTGGTGTCAATCAGCATAGAAGGGAATCGAATAACGTGCTTTATTGGATTCGGCCAACATATAAAATACCACACCGCTTTATGTGTAAATAAGTTTTGTATTTGTTAGGACAATTTTCAGATTACAAATAACGAGGAGCATCGGAGAAATTCGTCATACCGAGCCCCAACCGCTAAAATAACCCTGCAAGAACAGTGACTATCATTTGACAAATGATTTGAGTGGCAACACTGATAGAGATTTCTGTCACTGGCTACCTATAAGTTTCTATCAAATTCTAAAGGGCAGTGTGAAAAATCTAATGATTTTCCGTCTTCCTCCAACGTATGGCCTTATTTAATGGTCTCTTTTCAACCAACGCAAAATTTGCAAATGAGTTAGTAAGATAAATGAGAATGTGTTAGTTTCCATCATCGTTTAAAGTGCAAAACCGCGTATCAACAAAATGCAAAACCGCGTATGTGAAGTCGTAGCAATTATTTTCTTGAGCGTAAAAACACTCATATTTCAAAATGGTTCTCTTTTTTATAAAGCAATCGCATTTATGGCTAGCATATATCAGGACGAAGGGATAAGGATTTAGCCAAGAGCTTGTGTGAGCAAATCCAATTTTTGGCACCCAATGTCAGTTACGCGGTTTTGCAGAATGACGATACGCGGTTTTGTCCTTTAACGACGATATGTACATCGTCGTTTAAAGTGCAAAACCGCGTTTCAACAAAATGCAAAACCACGTATCAGCAAAATGCAAAACCGCGTATGTGAAGCTGTAGAAATTCTTTTATAGAGCGTAAAAACACTCATATTTCAAAATGGTTCTCTTTTTTATAAAGCAATCGCATTTCTGGCTAGTATATTTAAGGAGGAATGGATAAGGATTGAGCCAAGAGCTTGTGTGAGCAAATCAAATTTTTGGCAGCCAATGTCAGTTACGCGGTTTTGCAGANAGGACTTGGCATCAGTTGGCATTTCCAGTTGGTGTCAATCAGCATAGAAGGGAATCGAATAACGTGCTTTATTGGATTCGGCCAACATATAAAATACCACACCGCTTTATGTGTAAATAAGTTTTGTATTTGTTAGGACAATTTTCAGATTACAAATAACGAGGAGCATCGGAGAAATTCGTCATACCGAGCCCCAACCGCTAAAATAACCCTGCAAGAACAGTGACTATCATTTGACAAATGATTTGAGTGGCAACACTGATAGAGATTTCTGTCACTGGCTACCTATAAGTTTCTATCAAATTCTAAAGGGCAGTGTGAAAAATCTAATGATTTTCCGTCTTCCTCCAACGTATGGCCTTATTTAATGGTCTCTTTTCAACCAACGCAAAATTTGCAAATGAGTTAGTAAGATAAATGAGAATGTGTTAGTTTCCATCATCGTTTAAAGTGCAAAACCGCGTATCAACAAAATGCAAAACCGCGTATGTGAAGTCGTAGCAATTATTTTCTTGAGCGTAAAAACACTCATATTTCAAAATGGTTCTCTTTTTTATAAAGCAATCGCATTTATGGCTAGCATATATCAGGACGAAGGGATAAGGATTTAGCCAAGAGCTTGTGTGAGCAAATCCAATTTTTGGCACCCAATGTCAGTTACGCGGTTTTGCAGAATGACGATACGCGGTTTTGTCCTTTAACGACGATATGTACATCGTCGTTTAAAGTGCAAAACCGCGTTTCAACAAAATGCAAAACCACGTATCAGCAAAATGCAAAACCGCGTATGTGAAGCTGTAGAAATTCTTTTATAGAGCGTAAAAACACTCATATTTCAAAATGGTTCTCTTTTTTATAAAGCAATCGCATTTCTGGCTAGTATATTTAAGGAGGAATGGATAAGGATTGAGCCAAGAGCTTGTGTGAGCAAATCAAATTTTTGGCAGCCAATGTCAGTTACGCGGTTTTGCAGAATGACGATACGCGGTTTTGTACTTTAAACGACGATATTTTTTTAAATTTACTTTTTGATGCAGGTGCTCTGAGAGGCATTTATGCATCAAAATTTAATTTTGAAAAAAGTTGTCTTATTCATTTTCGCGGCTAGGGCTCGATATACATTTCAGCGTGAAGGAAACATGAGACCGTCAAATTTTTGTTTGTTTGTTGAATTCCCCGAACCGGCCCTGTTTGATATGGCACTTCATTCTATGTAGTAGTTTACAAATACCAAACAAGCATTTCAGTAAATGTTTTTAAAAATAACTTTAAGTAAGTTTGCTATAATAAGCGTTAAATAAACATTTTTAATATTAAGCTCATTAAAAGTTTTTCCAAATAAACCCTTAATGAGTTTTGAGAGCGAATGTTTATAAATAACTTAAACTTATAAATGAAATGCAAATGCCAACGACATGAAGCAGTAAATATAACATTTTTTCAAACGTGTTTACGTTTTTTAAAATATATTATTAAAAGAAAAAATTAAATAAAACCAATGCGGTAAAAAAAAATCCAATCCAGGACCCGCTGCGCTAATCGGTGGAGCATTCGAGTCTTCAAATGATGAGTTCTCCTTATCCTTTCTTAGTTTAACATTCAATTAAAAATGTATTAAATTTTTTTCAGAAAAGTTCATCAATGAGAATGGCGGCGATGACGCGGAATATATAGCTGCACCGATGTCGTTTTTCATATTATCTGATTAGATCCGTGCCGATGGCATTCGTCGGATACCGTAATAGGTATGATTGTTTCACAACAAAACATCACCGCTCTTGCGATTGTCGACAAGTAGTAGATAAACGACTGTTAGTCGATTATTAATTATTCGTGGTATTTTCAAAGTCGTTTTCTCGTTCAATAAGTGCGTGTGAATAGTTTATAGTTCCTCATCCTTCTACAAACAATCAGTTGTAGAAAAAAGAGCGATAAAAAATTATTCACAGTCGCTTATTGAACGAGAAATCGACATTCACAATACCATGGAAAAGCAATAATCGAATAATAGTCGTTTATCTACTACTAGTCGACACTCGCAATAGGGGTGCATGTTATTAGCAAAATTGTACAAAATTTAAAATAAATTACTGCAACTGAGCTAATTATGTTTCTAACGGAACTTTTTATAGCCATTTAAATTTTTTGGTCAAAGCCACTTCTCTCTTTTGTACAATTAAAAAACTGTAATGATGGTTCAATGTACTAGAAATGTCAGTTTTCAAAAAACATCGATGCATCGATACATCTACTATTTATACATCGAGTGGAAAATTGTCGATGCATCGAAGCAAAACATGCAAGGCGAATTTATACAAGGTGGTGTTAATGGCGAATTTAGATATTCACTGCGGTACTTTCTCAATGTCAAAATGGTGTGTTTGTTGTAATATGAATTCGCCTTGTTTACAACAAACAAATCATTTTCACATTAGGAAGTACCGCGGCGAAAATCTAAATTAGCCATCAACACCACCTTGTATAAATTCGCCTTGAAAACATGGATATTTTCGATGCATCGATGATTTCCGACATCCCTACTTTTAATCAGTGTCAGACCAACGGCTTTACACAGAGGGGCTCATAAAACTTTTAAACGTTTTATAAACTCATGTTGTAGATACTTTAAGATCCTTATAAAACTACCTAACTACGGTTTTTAAACTAATAATAGAGTATTATTTTGTGCTATCAATCCGCGCCTCCTGGGGCCCTTTTAATCTTATAAGGGTTTTAAAGACTTTTATAGAGCAAAATGGTAAAACATTTGTTCTTAAATTTTGCGGAAGGATGCAACTAAAAACCTCTTATAAAACTTGTTGTGTTATTCGGGATCCTCCTGACTTTCATCTTCACTTATTACAAGCTTACAAGCCAAACCAGATTTGTCAGGTTTTTCTTAAGCTGTTTAGAAATAATTCTTCATTCTCAATCCTTTGGCTGTTTTAGAATTTGTTTAAGTTAATTTACAGCCGTATTCTAACAAAGTCACAAACTTTAGCTCATCACTTCTGTGATTTCTACTGCGCCTCAAAGCTCGCCGCTGCAAAAAATATGTCGCTACAATAAAAATTTTTAAATTTTTGTGTATTTTTCTAGCACCTCAAAATCGATTTTTTGTGAGACATTTCTCGGCGCAATAGAAATCACAACAGTGATGAGCTAAGTTTTGTGACTCTGTTAGAATAGAAGGGTTAGTCTAAGGAATAGAGTATTCTTGCGGACTATAGGCAAACCGAAAGTTATTACTAAGTTCGCTAGATAAATACATATGTAAAAATGTGTATAAGAACAAAACCCTAGAAAAATAAGGAAATTAGAAATAACAATTCAAAATATTGACAGATATATATTTTTGTAAGGAAAAATCAATTGAGACAGAACTCGAGACCTTATTTAAATCACTAAGTGCGCGTGCAATAGGGGCATTACGTGCATATTCGGTTTTCCAATTCCCCTAATAAAAAGGCAAAGACACGTAAACGGAACACGACACGACACGATACGGTCTAATAAAAAAGTATAATGGAGAGAGCCTAAGGTCTTAAGGTTTATTAGAAGCAAGCAAGAGTTATAAGAAGGCGTAGGTTCAGAAAAGTTCAAAGCAAATTTATGGAACGCGCGATGAATAGAATTATCATGATATGGCCTCCAAATGAACGTATCATATTCCAAAGTGGAACGTATGAAAGACGTATGTATATAGCAGTTTAAGGGTATATGGATCAGAGAATTGTGCACAGTTCCGCCTGACGAAGCCTAGAGCTGAGTAAGATTTCCTAACAATGTGACCAATATGACTATTAAATGTTAAATTCGANAAATTTACTTTTTGATGCAGGTGCTCTGAGAGGCATTTATGCATCAAAATTTAATTTTGAAAAAAGTTGTCTTATTCATTTTCGCGGCTAGGGCTCGATATACATTTCAGCGTGAAGGAAACATGAGACCGTCAAATTTTTGTTTGTTTGTTGAATTCCCCGAACCGGCCCTGTTTGATATGGCACTTCATTCTATGTAGTAGTTTACAAATACCAAACAAGCATTTCAGTAAATGTTTTTAAAAATAACTTTAAGTAAGTTTGCTATAATAAGCGTTAAATAAACATTTTTAATATTAAGCTCATTAAAAGTTTTTCCAAATAAACCCTTAATGAGTTTTGAGAGCGAATGTTTATAAATAACTTAAACTTATAAATGAAATGCAAATGCCAACGACATGAAGCAGTAAATATAACATTTTTTCAAACGTGTTTACGTTTTTTAAGATATATTATTAAAAGAAAAAATTAAATAAAACCAACGCGGTAAAAAAAAATCCAATCCAGGACCCGCTGCGCTAATCGGTGGAGCATTCGAGTCTTCAAATGATGAGTTCTCCTTATCCTTTCTTAGTTTAACATTCAATTAAAAATGTATTAAATTTTTTTCAGAAAAGTTCATCAATGAGAATGGCGGCGATGACGCGGAATATATAGCTGCACCGATGTCGTTTTTCATATTATCTGATTAGATCCGTGCCGATGGCATTCGTCGGATACCGTAATAGGTATGATTGTTTCACAACAAAACATCACCGCTCTTGCGATTGTCGACAAGTAGTAGATAAACGACTGTTAGTCGATTATTAATTATTCGTGGTATTTTCAAAGTCGTTTTCTCGTTCAATAAGTGCGTGTGAATAGTTTATAGTTCCTCATCCTTCTACAAACAATCAGTTGTAGAAAAAAGAGCGATAAAAAATTATTCACAGTCGCTTATTGAACGAGAAATCGACATTCACAATACCATGGAAAAGCAATAATCGAATAATAGTCGTTTATCTACTACTAGTCGACACTCGCAATAGGGGTGCATGTTATTAGCAAAATTGTACAAAATTTAAAATAAATTACTGCAACTGAGCTAATTATGTTTCTAACGGAACTTTTTATAGCCATTTAAATTTTTTGGTCAAAGCCACTTCTCTCTTTTGTACAATTAAAAAACTGTAATGATGGTTCAATGTACTAGAAATGTCAGTTTTCAAAAAACATCGATGCATCGATACATCTACTATTTATACATCGAGTGGAAAATTGTCGATGCATCGAAGCAAAACATGCAAGGCGAATTTATACAAGGTGGTGTTAATGGCGAATTTAGATATTCACTGCGGTACTTTCTCAATGTCAAAATGGTGTGTTTGTTGTAATATGAATTCGCCTTGTTTACAACAAACAAATCATTTTCACATTAGGAAGTACCGCGGCGAAAATCTAAATTAGCCATCAACACCACCTTGTATAAATTCGCCTTGAAAACATGGATATTTTCGATGCATCGATGATTTCCGACATCCCTACTTTTAATCAGTGTCAGACCAACGGCTTTACACAGAGGGGCTCATAAAACTTTTAAACGTTTTATAAACTCATGTTGTAGATACTTTAAGATCCTTATAAAACTACCTAACTACGGTTTTTAAACTAATAATAGAGTATTATTTTGTGCTATCAATCCGCGCCTCCTGGGGCCCTTTTAATCTTATAAGGGTTTTAAAGACTTTTATAGAGCAAAATGGTAAAACATTTGTTCTTAAATTTTGCGGAAGGATGCAACTAAAAACCTCTTATAAAACTTGTTGTGTTATTCGGGATCCTCCTGACTTTCATCTTCACTTATTACAAGCTTACAAGCCAAACCAGATTTGTCAGGTTTTTCTTAAGCTGTTTAGAAATAATTCTTCATTCTCAATCCTTTGGCTGTTTTAGAATTTGTTTAAGTTAATTTACAGCCGTATTCTAACAAAGTCACAAACTTTAGCTCATCACTTCTGTGATTTCTACTGCGCCTCAAAGCTCGCCGCTGCAAAAAATATGTCGCTACAATAAAAATTTTTAAATTTTTGTGTATTTTTCTAGCACCTCAAAATCGATTTTTTGTGAGACATTTCTCGGCGCAATAGAAATCACAACAGTGATGAGCTAAGTTTTGTGACTCTGTTAGAATAGAAGGGTTAGTCTAAGGAATAGAGTATTCTTGCGGACTATAGGCAAACCGAAAGTTATTACTAAGTTCGCTAGATAAATACATATGTAAAAATGTGTATAAGAACAAAACCCTAGAAAAATAAGGAAATTAGAAATAACAATTCAAAATATTGACAGATATATATTTTTGTAAGGAAAAATCAATTGAGACAGAACTCGAGACCTTATTTAAATCACTAAGTGCGCGTGCAATAGGGGCATTACGTGCATATTCGGTTTTCCAATTCCCCTAATAAAAAGGCAAAGACACGTAAACGGAACACGACACGACACGATACGGTCTAATAAAAAAGTATAATGGAGAGAGCCTAAGGTCTTAAGGTTTATTAGAAGCAAGCAAGAGTTATAAGAAGGCGTAGGTTCAGAAAAGTTCAAAGCAAATTTATGGAACGCGCGATGAATAGAATTATCATGATATGGCCTCCAAATGAACGTATCATATTCCAAAGTGGAACGTATGAAAGACGTATGTATATAGCAGTTTAAGGGTATATGGATCAGAGAATTGTGCACAGTTCCGCCTGACGAAGCCTAGAGCTGAGTAAGATTTCCTAACAATGTGACCAATATGACTATTAAATGTTAAATTCGATGAAAAAATAATGCCAAGGTCTTTTGTTTCCTCAACAGTTTCTAACAGAGTTAGAAATACTGTAACGACTCAAAAAAACATTATGAATTTTTGTAAAAGTAATTTTGAAGCATTTCTCAATATTCAAAAAAGGTGATTTTTAGTACACCAGAGATACAAATTATCAAGATCAGTTTGAAGTTTATACATGTCGCTAAGATCTTTTAAAAAAAAAAATTTTAAATCATCTGCATATAGCAAATAATTAGCGAAGGAAAAACAGATACTTACATCGTTAATAAACCGAGTGAAAAGTAAAGGGCCTAAAATACTTCCTTGAGGAATCCCAGAAAAAGCAAAAAAAGATGTAGAAGATATGCCGTCAATAGTGATTACCAGGGAACGGATTTTATGGAAATTGCCTTTTTTTCTGCTAAAGAGATAGAGTATATTCGATTAAGAATGTCCACGATTTAGCTTTCCCTGATTCCATATATACACATTTGATGTTGCCTTTTTTTGCCTTTTTTAAGATATTTGCCTTTTNTTGCTTTTTTTGCAATACCTAGTGCCTTTTCCTGCCTTTTTCGCTATTTTATTTTGCCTTTTCCAGCCTACTAAGTTATTTTATTTTACCTTTTTTATAGGTTTTTAGGTCCTAAAAATCCGTTCCCTGGT
>NW_016159044.1:46829-81228 GCF_001687245.7 Rhagoletis zephyria
AGTGAATTTTCTTCGTGTGCCATTTTAATTTAATCAATTTTTTTTATTTTTTCCCAAGTTTTAACTTTAAGAAATCTTGATGAATTTTCTTCATGTGCCTTTTGAATTAAATCAATTTCTTATGTGTAATTAAAAGTAAAAATTTTTAATTGAATTCATTTTCTTTTTAAACGTATGTATGTTAAGGATATTTATGTGTAAGTATGTAAAATGAAATTGGTTTTTTTTTTTGTTAGTTAAATTCTTTTCAAAATAGTTTTGAAATCGTTCTGTATTGTATGTCTTAGACAATATTCAACTTCAGCTTTTTTATATTAAATGATATCATTTGCCACTTATGTTTATTTATTTCTTTTTACGAGTTTTCATTTAAGATATAGTTTGATCAACAATAGAAACAACATAAATAAGGGTTTCAAAAATTGCACCAAGTTCACAAAAATGAACCAAACTTCAAACTCGAAATTTTTCTTCAAACTCGAAAATTTTCTTCGAAAAATTCTGAACAAAAAGTTTGAAATTTTGATGAAATTTTTTTTAAATTTGATTCATGTTTGTGAGCCTTGTGCAATTTTTGAAACCCTTATTTATGTTGTTTCTGTTGTTGATCAAAGTATATCTTAAATGAAAACTCGTAAAAAGAAATAAATAAACATAAGTTTTTTGTTTAAAATTTGCAATGTTTTTCGAGTAAATTTTTTTTTGTTATTTTGTTATTACAATGTGGTTCATGCTTTCGTCAAAACCACATAAGTCAAACTTTCAAACTTTATGCAGACCTTAGAAAAATTCAACGAATTTTCGTCTAAATTTTGAACTTTTTAATCTGAATTTTTAGAAAAATTTTGAGCTGGCAGATAGATCGGGTAAGTAATTCTAGTAAAACAAGTGTAAGTTCCAAAAGTGTAAAGTGTAAGTAATTCTAGTAAAACAAGTTTAAATTAACGCTATATTTCATAAATTGCACTTGTTATATGCAGAAAACGGCAAAATCCGTCGGAAATATAAATTCATTAAAAATCAACTCCGCTTAAAACTTGCACTTGTTTCAATAGAATTACTTAGCCGATCTATCTGCGTACCCAGCATTTTTCTGAAAATTCAGATTAAAAAGTTAAAAATTTAGATGAAAATTTGTTGAATTTTTCTAAGGTCTGCATAAAGTTTGAAAGTTTGACTTATGTGGTTTTGACGAAAGCATGAACCATAGATATTTTAATAAAAAAATAACAAAAAAATTTTACTTGAAAAACATTGCAAATATTAAACAAAAATACCACTTTTTTTATAATGTTCACAATATTTTTCATGATAAACATTTTCGTTAATTTAAACGATTTATCATGAAAAACATCGAGAATATGGTAAAAAAAAATCACCATGTAATTGGTTAATATTAGAATGCAAATCAATTAAAAAACTAGTTATATGGGTAAATATAACACTGCAAAGAATTACACTAACAAAACATCTACAAATTTCATCTAAGCGAAGTTACTGACTTTTAAAATGAGTTGTGAATAATCGTTCTATTATATTGCCATGGGACTTCTCCATACGGTGTCATAAAATACTCCATAAAAGCAGCTCGAACATTTATTGCATCATCTGCTGGCCTATCCAGAGTGGTACTTGCACGAAGTGAAATTAGCTTTCCGTTTGGTCCAAGTTCTAATCGCCAATTACCCGCCACTAACTCTCCGTTTATTTCATTGTCAGTGTCGGTTCTAGTTAAATAGGATGAGTTTGTTGATATTAAAAAGTTATGTATAACACAAATTGCTAGAACGATGGTCTTTGCGTTCTCAGGTTTAACATCCATTGGCCTTCTAAGGATCCTGAACCGTGCCGCGCATATGCCAAACACATTTTCAACCACGTTTCTTGCTCGTGATAATCTGTAGTTAAATATTTTATGCGACATTACTTGTTCACGATAAGAGAATGGTTTCAAAATGTATGGTTTCAGCGGAAAGGCATCGTCTGCAATAATGACAAATGGCATTGGATCTGCCTCATTCGGTAGTGGTCTGCGGGGTGGAAAATTAATAGTGTTGTCAGCAAGAGCAGTTGAAAGCGTGCATCTAAAATAAAAAACACATATAAATATGAATATTACATGAATATAAGATGGGTGGATATATTGTCCAAAACTTGCCTTGCGAAAACACCTCCATCAGATTCGCGGCCGTATGCTCCAACTTCTACAAAAAGAAACTTATATTCTGCGTCCACCAAAGCCATTAAAACAATACTATTGAATTTTTTATAATTAAAGTATTCGGAGCCACAGTTAGCAGGTGCCTGTATCATTATGTGCTTNTTTTCAAAATGTATGATTTCAGCGGAAAGGTATCGTCTGCAATAATGACAAATGGCATTGGATCTGCCTCATTCGGTAGTGGTCTGCGGGGTGGAAAATTAATAGTGTTGTCAGCAAGAGCACTTGAAAGCGTGCATCTAAAATGAAAAACACATATAAATATGAATATTACATGAATATAAGATGGGGGGATATATTGTCCAAAACTTGCCTTGCGAAAACACCTCCATCAGATTCGCGGCCGTATGCTCCAACTTCTACAAAAAGAAACTTATATTCTGCGTCCACCAAAGCCATTAAAACAATACTATTGAATTTTTTATAATTAAAGTATTCGGAGCCACAGTTAGCAGGTGCCTGTATCATTATGTGCTTACCGTCCAAAGCACCACAACAGTTTGGAAAGTTCCAACGCTTTGCAAATTGATCTGCTACTTCTGCCCATTGTCCAGGGGTATTTGGGACCTATGTAAATAAATGAATGCATATTCCATCTTATTCACACTAGTGATCGAAATAAATTTCAAAATACTCACCTTTAAAAACTTATCTTTCAATGCTGTAAAAATAGCAGCACATGTTTCATGTACTATGTGGCATATTGTAGTTTTACCAATAAGAAAAACCGTCATTAAACTTGAAAAGCTATCTCCTGTAGCCAGATACCGTAAAGTTACGGCGAGTCTTTCGCCGACTGAAATTGCTTTCCTGAATCGGGTATTGCTCTTGCCAATGTATGGTGTGAGATGCTCCACCAGGTAGTCAAAGTCTTCACAGCTCATTCGCACAAAATTGTTAAACCATTGAGGATTCTGCTGACGTAGTTTAAAACGCAGTGTGGAGTAGAAACCACTGGTGGCCCTGTGTCTGAGCCCTGGACGAATCCACCATTGCTTTTTATTTCTTTTCAAGCATTTATTTTTTTTCCACGCTTTTAAAGTCGCGATCAAACAAAGTGATGCAAAGGCAATCGAAGCTCGCTTTTTGTTCATTTCTTTTTGTTTTGCATTGATTGAATTTATTGTATAAAAAAATTGTTTAAGCTCGTAGCCAGTCCTTTGAAATTTTCACTTTGGTCAGTTACTTTTTCTGCTTTGACAGCTAATTCATCTTCTTCTAAAAACACGTCTTTGACATTTATGGTGGAAACGGTATGTCAGTCGATTGACCCCAAGATTTGTCTACAATCATTGACAAACGCTTTTATGTCAGTTCATGGAGCTGAATGAAAACGCTTTCAGCAAGATATGACGGCGATGGCAGAGAAGGCAGTTTATGTTGTCAATCAAATTGACCTAATGAAAACCAAGCATTAGACAGAAAGGATTTAACCCATTGCAGAAAAACTGACTGAAATCCATAGATAGCTAATTTATTAATTAAAATAGATTGAGAAACTTTACCAAAAGCTTTAGAAAAATCTGTACAAGTACAGTCGAACTGAAATCCTCTTGTAAAACCAGCAATACATACTAACTAAAAACAGGTAAGTTGGAAACTGTTGAACGGTTGGAAACAAATCCATGTTGGTTTAGGGAGATTAAGCTCTAAGCGACAACTTATCGAAAAATTTTATTTTTGCAAATAGGTTACAAGTACGAGTTAAAACGTCCTACTAAATCTCAGACTTTGAAATAAAGCAAAATGAATTATATCGTTTGCTTTGTTTACACTTTTGAGATCCTATAATTTTATCGTAACCGACACTGTGGCCCCTATTATGAGTTGCATTCGATCTTCGAAAGTGCTGATCGAACGAATTTTCATGTGGTATTATCAGGCAGGTTCTGCAATTCACTTCCGAGTGAATTTCAACCCCTGCCAATTTGAATTCAAAGCGCATTTATTGACGCACATTCGATGAAGAATAGCGGAATAGTGAATTTCGCTCGTTTAGGTTGTTGAGAAGCTTTGTTTACAAATCGAGCAAACTAAATACATAGGTTGCTTATACATATGTATGTAAATTTGTGCAAATTAAAATCAAGTTAAAAAGAAAGTGAGTTTATAAAACTTGTAAAAATGAGTGCAACGGAGTTCTGGTTCAACGATTTGTCAAAGGATGAGAGCTTAGTAAACTGGCTAGGAATAAAAAAAACATTGAAGAGAGTTGAGTTGTAGTCTTTGGAAATATTTCGACATATTTAGGAAATTTGTTTACAAATTTATTAAAAACTTTCGACTGTCTAAAGAGGCGTTTGTAGACCTGCTATCCGCTACACAAAACCTGCTGCAGCAATGCTCTCGAGCCAAATATATTTACCATATTTTAAAACTATCAACAGCTCTGCGATTTTGTTCACAAAGATGGTGCCAACTGAATGTTGGGATTTTCTTTCATAATTGAAAGCAGCCCTTCGAGATTGTGTTTAGTATGCTCGACGTTAGACCTGCATGAAATTAATAAAAAATGTTTAAAATTAGTGTCTAGCCAACAAAAAGTAAGAAAACAAACGCAGTCATAAATTTTTCTAACACTTCGGCATCGGAAGCAAAGTTCTGTTTGACAAAAAATTCGATACTCTACGAAAATTTCGACACATACTTCGTTTATATGACAGAATTCATGAATTCAAAAATGGTCCCGTTTATGCACAGTTCGCGAATTCATGAAATAAAGTGCTTTGAAAAAGTGGTAACGCGCTGGCGAGAAACTAAACAGTAGGGTTGTGATTTTTTGCAAAAGCCGTTACCAATGAACCATATTTTATTTAAATTAGTTTTAATACATTTTCAGTTTATTCTATTTGAATTTATTTTATATTTGAACAATTCCACATAACTTGTCTCGTGTTTAAAATCCTAGTTATGCGTCATGGTTATTAATCTAAAAACATCATAACCCTAGTAAACAGCTGTTTGTGAAACGTGGCGTTGCCGGACTTGCACTTCACGATTTCATGAAATGATGCCGAATTCATGGTTAACTTTCGTGTATAATTGAATTCATGAAAAGCTGTTTATGCAGCCAATTTCAAACCAAATTCATGAAATGAATTCGTGAATTAACTTACGCATAAACTACTACGTTTATGCGACCAAATTCATGAATTCTTTATTTCATGAATTCCAAAGTGGTCCCGTTTATACATAGTTCGCGAATTCATGAAATAAAGAGCTTTGAAAAAGTGGCAACGCACTAGCGAGAAACTAACAGTAGGGTTGTGGCTTTTTTCCTCCTTTCGAATTTGAAAAACCTGTTGGTACCAGGAAATGAATCGTATTATATTTAAATTGGTTTTAATATATTTTAATTTTTATCTATTTGAATTTATTATATATTTCAACAATTCCACGTAACATTTCCAGTGTTGTAAATCCTGTTTATGCCACTCATGCTTTTTAATCTAAAAACATCATAATCCTAGTAAACAGATGTTTGTGAAACGTGGCGTTGCCGGACTTGCACTTGACGATTTCATGAAATGATGCCGAATTCATGGTTAACTTTCGTGTATAATTGAATTCATGAAATGGCGTTTATGCAGCCAATTTTATCCCAAATTCATGAAATGAATTCGTGAATTAGCCTACACATAAACGTAGTAACAATTGCGTAGCTCATAATACGCATTTCGCATTCGATCCGCGATAATAACCGAAGATCGAAAATCGAATGCAACTTATAATAATGGCCAGTGTGTACAGAACTTTATTGTAAAAAGCAGTTTAACTGTAGTTTTAACCAAACTTCCATCGGTTGCTACAACTGAATGCTTCAAAATCAGCTTCTTTCCCTCAGCAAAATTCAGTTCAATCTGCCATTATGCAATTGCAGTTGCAATCACTAAGGGCAGCGTAGCTCGTCTAGGGGGGTCTTTTTTGAAACTCTTGCTTTGCCAATTGGTTATAAGATTGAAAAGCATAATTGGAAGATGAAAAACAGACACCCAACGGGGCTTAAATTGCTATTGTAAGCATTGGTATAGAAAATATTGCAACTGAATTCGAATTGCTATCTTAACACCAATTTCTTTAATTTCGCCGTTTATCTCCCTCCAAATTGCTTATAAGATTTTGATTTTAACCTTTTACTTACCGTAACTTCTGCACTTCAGCCTTCTTTTTTATAAAATCGCAGTCTTTGATTTTAATCTCTAGATTGAAAGTTTTTAGTTAACAATTTTTTTATCCAATAGCAAGGTTTAAAACACACGAGGAGCCGAGAAATATAACAACTGATTTCGAGACTTGCCAAAAATCTCCCTAATATGAAGATTTTGGCACTGAACATATTCTGGTCAAGGATTAAATTTTTTTTTTCTCATTCTTTAAAAGAAAACGTCAAAAAATACCAAATAGTAGCGTCAATGTGATCGTTTTAAATTATTTGAGAATTGAATGAGCTTTAACACTGCATCCACAAAGAAAACTTGTGGACAATCTAGTAGATGCACCAAAAGTTGAAAATATGTTGAGCTTATTCTGCTGATTGGCAGTGTATTTAATTGACTTAACATTCATGAATGTCCAGATTATACAACATAAAAACTATCGCAAGCGCCAATTCTTTGATAACTTTCCTCTCAGCATGTTCAAGAAAAATATAGTAAGCGCCGTTTTACCTTTAGACCATTCAGACAGCGTCTGCCCGCCGGGCGGCTGCACGGCGTATTCGTGTATACATACACGCTCTGCTTAGGAAGACAGCGAAAGCTTCATTCAACTGCACGACTTGTTCGCACGCACACAGTGTCATCAATTGCACGCACACTACAAAAATGCTCTACCGAAGCTGCCCACCTCTGATTTAGACAATAAATAAATTGTCCTGCTAGAAAGCTAGCATCATGTTGTCCATTTAAATCCAAATAAATTTTTAAACTGTTTAAAGGAGAATTTTCTTTCTGGGTATCTGACTGAGGCTGATGAAACTTCGGAGCATATTCTCTGTCACTGTCCGGCTTTAGTCAGACAAAGACTGATTTATTTTAAATTTTCGATGGCCGAGCCCTTTGTTATTAGGAATTCGTCTACCAAGGCCCTTTTAGGATTCATTACGGAAGCCGAAGGTGTCTTGGCCACATTGGGTTAGGGACTCCTTTAAAGAGATACAGAAGATCTTTTAGGCCCGGTGTACGGCGACTGATAGCCGGTGGGCAACCTTATATTAAAATTCGCATTACATATGGCTACTGGCTACTAACTGTCGGCTACTGAGTCTAGTAGCGGAATTTTCTGATCCCCGATTTGTTATTTGTCCTCATAAATGGTTCAACACATTGGAGCAAAGTTGCCAAGTTGTCAAAAAAGTAATGGGTCTATTATCGATAGCAAGGGAACTTCAGTTGCGTTGCTAGTTGCCAAAACAATATTACAGATGGCAATTGGCAACTACATTTGTTGTGGTTGCTGGGAAGGTTTTTGGAGTGTATTTAGGAGCGAAAATTGAAAAGTAGGTCATATATTTTACGTTTTTATGATTAGAACGATATTAACATTTCTCAATGCAGTTTGCTTTTACATAATATGGTGAAAATAACAATACAATAACCTGAAATTTTAGTTCCCGTGGAGTACGCCCTTTTGGCGAAACAAAAGCGAACACTGATTACAAATTTTTCCTTTACCAACTGATGTACCTCTTTTAAAACTACCGACACACCAAGTTTTCCAAACTGAAGTCATTGCTGTGGCACCTCCTTCTGCGAAAAATCGAAGAGGTGCGCAAGCTTTTATGAGCGGAGGTATTGAAGTTGAACGAAGTGGTCCATTTGCTTATTAACCAATTATACTACAGCTTCTTTAGGGAGTCCTAAATATGCTTAGACATAAATGAACATAAAAGGATAATAAAAGAAACTTTTATTCGACTTTGTTCGACTTTTTTAATAAAAAGAAAATGTATTAACTATACGCTGCATTTAACTCATATATTAACCATAAATATAAGAGTCAGAATACGCCAAAAATATCATGGTTTACTAGTGGTCTTTAGAATAATCTGTAATTTAGTGAAATTCAATGCTAGGTAAAAAAAAAACAGACACTAAAGGATTTTTAAAAATTTTGAAAATTGTTCCAGCTATACAGCATGAAAATGTTGGTTGTAAGGGTTTTTAAAAATTATATTTTTGAAAAATAATTTAAAATTTTTTAAATTTTCACAAAAAAATTTTAAAAATTATTTGAATCGATATTTGGTAATTACGGAAACTTTTTGAAAATGTGGCCTTCCGATGGAGCAGAATTGGCGGGTATTGGTAGAAATATAGTGTCACTTTAAAAGCATGGATAAATATGGGAGTAGCCCAGACAGCTAGTGGATTGGGACTATCCACACGACTAATGTCGTATATTAACTGGAATCCTACCAGCAACGTTTTTAGCGGTGTTTAAAATGTTTTACCTTACGGATTGGTCAAATTCGAACCAAAGACTGTCTGTAGAAACTTACATAAACTCATGCAGAAAAACTTTCTTGGATGAAATTTTTAAAATAAATATCTATGTTTATCTTAACTCATTATTAACTGAAGATTGTGGAGACAAACGATTAACAAATTTTGAGGAATTTGTTTTCGTATAGTAATTTTATGCGCTGCTCTTAAATGATTTGACGATGTTGTTGTACTGTCATTAAAATTCATTTATCTACCACACTTTTCAAATTTCACTTCAGTTTTATTGGCAATTTTTTTTAAATACGACCAAAAAGCACTCTGCGCCCTTGTTAGAAGATCAGTTTTTATATGCAAATAAATCAAAAAAAGTCGAGAGCCGAAAGTGAAAAGGCGACTTCAGTCGACTTCCATAAACTAAAAGTCGATCACTAAAATTCGACTTTCAGGAGTAAAAAGTCGATTTTGGTCGAAAGTCGAAGTCGACTTTGCCATCCCTAATCGTAAGACACTCGAAGACGATGATAGTATACATGTGTTGACGTTGCAGCAAGCAGCATTTTGAAGTCCAATTACATGTGTTTTGAAAATAAAAAAATGCCCGCCTCTGGTCTATAGTTACATACCTTATTTTTATTGCCAATTTTAAACAAAGGGCTAATATACGTAGCTTTTCAATCGTCAACAAAGTACCTGCGGCAAGTGACTTATTAACAACAATACGTAATGATAGCTCAATGAGCTAAAATTGAGGGGTGTGTTGAACAATCGAAATCGAAATTACAACGAGCGGTTGCGTTTCTCGGTGGCTGTAGCACCAACGTTTGAAAAACGGCGCTCAGCGCTTGCCGACATACGGCTTATTTACAACCAACTTCTAGTATTTGACCAACTGGTTCGCCGATAAATCAACGAGTATGTAGCGCCTTTAACGTTTCCACACTTAGTTTTTTAGCCTTTACATGCACAACTATTTGCCACCATTGTATGCTCTAAACTTGAGCAACCCTTACGGCTGTTTTGAATTAATATTTCTTGAAAATATTTTTGAGATTATTCTTCAATTAATCTATTAGGCCCCTATTATGAGTTGCATTCGATTTTCGATCTTCGCTGGCTATAAGACCGAAAATCGAAAACGAAATTCGTATTATGAGCTATGCAAGCGTGTCGAAATTTTCGTTGAGTATCGGATTTTCTGTCGAACAGAATTTTGCTTTCGTTGGTGTAGCGAAATGTTAGAAAATTTTAAAAATGTATGATTTTGCATTTGTTTTCTTACTTTTTGGCGGCTAGACACTAATTTCAAACAATTTATATTAATTTCAAGTAGTTCTAACGTCGTGAAGTGTAAACACAAACTCGAAAGTCTGGTTTTTCATATGAAAGAAAATCCCTATACGCTGTTGGCACGTTCTCTGAAAACAAAACCATGGAGCTGTTTATAGTTTTAATATATTTAAAATAGATTTGGATCACAAAATTTCTTAAATATATTGTATTTCAAAATATATTCGAAAGAATGCACTTAAACTCCCACGTTTTCTGCTCTTGGCCAGTTTTTTAAGCCCTCATCCTCTGACGAAGTTCAACCAGAACCCCGTTGTGCTAATTAATTTTTTTTTTACCACGCTTTTATAAACTCACTTTCTTTTTTATTTCATTTTAATTTGCACAAATTTACATACATATGTACATATTAGAGTCCAGCGCAAGTGTATTTGCCGCATTTCGTTCAATAAGTACTCCTTGCATTGTACTCTACTCCCAACACATTGTTACTCTTTTTCCGCATACATACACTACTTGGCGTTGAGAGAGTAAATACTTGACGTACTTGCTATTACTCCACCAAAGTAGGTACTCTACTTTCCCTCATCGCGTACGAGAGATATTTGCTGCTGCCAAAAGGGAGTAGCAAATCTACTCTCTGTATACTTGTAGTACGGTAAGTACTTGCGTATTAAATTTCAATTCTGGTTGTTAGCCTACTAGTTGATATCGTTTGCAGCGCTGGTCAGTGAAATTGAAAGAGTAAAAATAGAATATGGAAATCGACGATGTAAGGAAATGTTTACGGCCTTATTTATAAAAAATAACGTAGATTTAGACAGTTGTTTAATGTGACATTTTCATAAAACTTTTGTATTCAAGCAGCTTTTTAAATCTATGTATGTACTTAAATTTTTATGAAAGTATTATTTCTCGTCTCTAATTTTCTATAAAACTATTTGCAGTCATTAACCAACAAATAAGTTGTCAAAAACAATAACTTAAGCAATGCTGCTATACGAAATAAAATTATTAGTGGCAAATCAAAATTTTGAAAAGTGCCGATTTTCACATTCGATAGTTGGACATGGTAGCGACAAGATGTACGAGCATTTTTTTCTTAAGAGCTGCATACTGATTTAAGAAATTTTTTATAGAAGAAAATTTATTTTCCATTTATTGTGCGTAATTTTATATGAATTTTTAGTTTTTCTTGAGAGCCTTTACAAATAAAAAAAATTTCGGAATATGTACATACATATGTACATACATACGCAGCCATATAACTTGATTTCAAGAGAAACGAATTTTCATTTGGCACGTTCAGAAGGCGAAACAGCTCAGTAACTGGTGCGATTGCACCTTCTGAACGCGTTGTTGCGTACTTCTGATCAACTGAATAGTTGCGTGTTAGATGATCGTAATATTTTTCTGATCATTTGAGACAACATGTTGGTGTGTACCTTTGAGAGTTGAATTTGACAGCTAATGTATGAAGTCGTTCAAAAGACGCATAACGATCACTGATTTTTGTTTAGCAACGGTTGCGCTCAACTGCTGCGCCTTCTGAACCTACCTATTGATAACTTTTTTTTTTTGATAACACTGCGACAGCTCAAATTGGTATTGAGTAAACCCAAATGCAAGATAGAGTTTTTGAATTTCATTGAGTTTTTTTAATAAATACTGAAATTAGAGGTGTATGAATGGCGAAAGAAAAACTTCATCCGATTTTTTTTAAATCGAAACTACATTTTGACATATGTACATATGTCCATGCATACATAAATATATTTAATATGAACCCATGGTTTCAATTCTACGCATATCGTCAGGGTTTTCCTCACAACTTGGTTTTGCTGCAGTGAAGCGACAGAACAAGTGACGAGAAAAAATATATGCGGACACTTACATATATATGTATCTATGCACATACGTATCTATGCACATACGTATCTATGCACATATGTATGTATCTATGCACATACGTATCTATGCACATACATACATATGTACTTAGGTATGTATATCAGCATTTTAGTTGAAAGTACGTTTTGCTCGTCGCTCTCTTCATCGCTCCACTACATTCCTGTCCTTAGTTTTATTCAGATACCACAAATGCGCGATCCAGAAAATTCTTCTATCATTCTTGCCACAAATGTATGTTTTCTTCGAAAATACTCAAGTACTACCAGTAGAGTACTCTACTGTCAAATACCTTTTACTCGCAGTAGTTGCGGAAGGCAAAGTAAATACTCTACGCGTCTTGCTATTGATCGGTAGTTTACGTACGCTTGCAGAAACTGGTTTATGCTTACTCACACTTGACCCGAACGATGAGAGTAAAGGAGGGAAAGTATTTGCGCGGCGATCGGATGTCTTGTTAGGCCCTTTAAATGGAATTGCGCAGGAGTTTAGTACATATGGATAAGCACTCTATTTAGTTTGCTCGATCTGTAAACAAAGCGGGAAATGTTTAGTAGCGCTCACATCGTTTTTGGAGTGGGGGGCCCCCCAAACGCCCACCACTGGAGAGGGGACAGTCCCCGCTTTCTAAAAAGGCGTACTCCCCCCTTGGGCTCCTCCACCAGTCCCCTAGGGAACCGTTTGAAAAAGGGGGAAAACGGAATTTTCTTAGGCAAACTGAGCGGTTTGAAGTGGATTATGACCCAACTAACAGAAACAGTGGGATTTTTTAATAAAAGAAATTATGCCAAATTAGTGATTTTGAATAAAGAATAAATAAGTTAAATAAAAATAGAAAAAACAAGTTTTTATTAAAAAAAAATGTTATTTTTAACAAATGTATTTTTGCGTAGAATTCCTTTATGCGCAGGCGGCTTTCGGCCGCACTTAGGGATTATAACCCTCAGGCAGTAGAATTCTCCTTTCTGTGTTGCCAAAGAAAGGGGCTGAACACCTCTTGCAGAGAACACCTTTCTGCGTAGGCGGCCTTGGGCCGCACTTAGCGATTATAACCCTCAGGCAGTAGAATTCTCCTTTCTGTGTTGCCAAAGAAAGGGGCTGAACACCTCTTGCAGAGAACACCTTTCTGCGTAGGCGGCCTTGGGCCGCACTTAGCGATTATAACCCTCAGGCAGTAGAATTCTCCTTTCTGTGTTGCCAAAGAAAGGGGCTGAACACCTCTTGCAGAGAACACCTTTCTGCGTAGGCGGCCTTGGGCCGCACTTAGCGATTATAACCCTCAGGCAGTAGAATTCTCCTTTCTCTGTTGCCAAAGGGCGGCTGAACACCTTTCTGCGTAGGCGGCCTTGGGCCGCACTTAGCGATTATAACCCTCAGGCAGTAGAATTCTCCTTTCTGTTTTGCGAAGAAAAGGAGCTGTACACCTTTGCAGAGAACACCTATGTATATTTTTAATGCTTACTGGGTTATATCCTATATTTTGGAGTTTGACAGCTGAACTCAGCCATTTAATTTGCATATGCAACCAAAATCAGGCGCGTGATTTTGAAGGTGTTTTATATTTAATGAATTGTGATTAATTGGTTAATATTAAAGTCGTAAAGCAAGTTATAACTAATCGAGTAAAGTGTAAAGTGAAGGGGAATACAAAAATATATTTTAGGTGAAGTGGCTAATTTAAGCAGAATAGGAGTGATAAATGTACGCTAATTTCCGAATTTTACAAAAAATGGCATATTTCAAACCCAATTTGTAAATAAATTAGTGACCAAAAATTACAAAAGTGAGTGCTAAAATAATGCATAGACCCTTGAGTATAAGTGTGTGGATTTTTTTTTTTGGATCGGGCCACCCCTTTGGACGGAATTGCCCGAAATAGTTGTGAGCGCTACTAAATCCCACCCAACAGAGCTTCGCAGTGGTGAAAAATATACTATTGTGAACAACCTAAACGAGCGAAATTCACAATAGCGCTATTCTTCATCGAATGAGCGCCATAATACCAAATGAAAATTCGTTGGATCAGCGCTTTCGACCACAGTCGAAGATCGAATGCAACTCATAATAGGGGCCTTAATGAAACACAAAACTACGATACAATTAAAACGTAAATTGGATAAAAATAATCAATTAATTTAATGAAATGATTAATCGCTTCCATCCCTAGGCACTTCGGCGGGGTGTAATAAGGCCTTTTGAAATAAGGTCTTTAAGGCCTTATATCGCAACCAAAGTGAAATAAAGCCTTTATTTTGGCATTTAAAAAAAGTCTTATTTCACATTTAAAATGCAATTAGGTCTTTTTATAATGTGCAATAACACCTTTATTTATTTACGCGAGAACTCATGAGAATTCCAACGAGCAAATAACTGTTATATTCATATATATGTATATTGTACAAGTGCATGCTATGCAACTGAACTAATATTATTCATATCAAGCACGTGTAATGTGGTGGAAGTCTTTAAATTATCAAACAAAGTTAAAAATGCAAAGTAAAGGTGAGTTTTTGGAATATAAAATAATTCCAGGATTTCGAAAAAATAGTAATTTATTACAAACTGTAAATGAGGATCAATTGTATAAATTTAAAAATTCGCAAAATAATATTAAATATTATAACTGTTACCATGTTTGATGTTCAGTCAATGTTGCAGTCGATTTAAACAATGGGATTTATTGCCGAAAAATAAACAAAAATATTCAACATAATCATGTAAATCAAACAGAAACAATAAACAAAATGAGTTTAGTTAATGCGATAAAAGCCAAGTGCGTGAAATATATGACCAGTGTAAAAAAGCAAAAAAAGAAACTGCACGATCATTGGAATTTGGTAAAATGCGAAGACAGCTAATTAATATTAGATCTGAGGTATATCCAAAGGCACCTCGAAACTTTGCAGATGTAATACGCATCTATCAAAAGATTAATATTCAAAAGAACTTTGCATTTTCAAGATTTGATAACGAATTACCAATGTATAGAAATACGATAATTGAAGCCGAGCTTGGGTATTCAATTTTTGCTTCAACTACAATTTGCAATGATATAATGGCAATGTCTGGAAATGAACCACGCAGTTATTTAATTGATGGAAATTTCAATGTAATACCTAGTTCCGATACATTCAAACAATTGTTAATAATACATTTTGCGCACGCTGGCCATGTAAGTGATTTAAAAACCATTTCATCCTTTTACATACTGTTGTTGAGAAGTATATATTTATGCATTACATACGTGCATTCTAAGTATTTGGTAAAATAATATTTGTAATACAATTAATTTTATGTTTTTTGGACATTTCCATTCATTTATGTATTTATGTCCAATAAAAGTTTAAAAGCGTATATCCATGTGTTCCAATACATCCAAACAAATATTTTGGATATGAAGCCCACTTCAGTAACTACGTACTTTGAACAAGCATTGCGAAAAGCATTGGAACATATTTACCCACATGCTCATATGAAAACACGCTGGTTCCATTTCACGCAAGCTGTGAGAGGAAATGCTTCTAAAAGTCCGAACTTTCTTACACAATTAAATAAAAATAATGAAGCCAAACATTGTTTTCGAACATTTTTAGTACTTCCATTATTAAAACCATGCGATATAATAACTGCATTTAACATTCTTGAATGTCAGGTAATTAACGGCGAATTTAATAACCTTTTCGAACAATTCCTTGACTATTTTGAAAGACAATGGATGAAGAAGGTAATCATATTTATTAACCCCTATGTATATACACACAAAAAATACATATATTTATTCTTTTAAATTTTTTAGGAAGGTGCAGAAAAAATATCTGTATATATGGAACCTATAAAAACAACAAGCTCAGCAGAAGCGTTTGATGGGCAAATCTCAAAGAAACTTGAAAAAAATGGAAATTTTTATAAGTTTCTTGATTTTTTATTGGATACAGATTTCATTAAATCGAAAGATTATAAAGTCATTGAATGGAAGCGTTTCAACATATAAAGAACATTCAAATAAGCAAACTAAACGTGAAAAACTTATAAACAGTTTTAGAAAATTAAGAAAATCTAAAAATATGTGTAAACGATTGTATCAAACAGCTAAGCTATAATATGTTGTTTTTAAGTTCAGTTAACTACAATGAAGAATTTACAAGTAATGAAGAAGCAGAAGCAAATAATGGGATAGAGATTCCTACTCACAATACATGCGATAATAATAGCTTCACGTGCGTTATATGCTTTGAAAATCAAAGAAATATTTTATTATTGCCATGCAGTCATTTCAAAGTTTGTAGTGGTTGCTTTCAAAAAATGGAAAATAACCACAAAAGCAATTCCACTCCAATTTTATGCCCAATATGAAGAGCAATTGCACAAGAAGGCAAATTAATTTATGTTTAAATTCAAATTATGTTTCCTTTTTTCTTTGAACATTCGTTAGTTTTTTTTTGTATTACATTTATAAAATTTTTCTGCAATAAAATTAAAATCTTTAAAAGCTGTCTTATGATTTAAAAAGAAAAGAGGTTAATTGTCTACATAGTATAGGGGACAACGGCCAAAAAAGCAGAATTCTCTTTTCTGCAAGCCGGGTTATAATCTTGAATTTATTGCGCTATTAAAAATTGGTATGTAGAAAAACTTTTGACAAGGGAGGTTCGGCGCGAGGCTGGCCGCGAAGGAGAGTAATGGCATGTTCAAGGGTGGATTATTAGCCTTTTTTGGCCGTTGTCCCCTATACCAGGCAATTGCCAAAAAGTGAAATAAAACCTTTAGGACCTTATTTCACGTTTCAAGTGAAGTAAGACCTTATTCTCTTAATAAAGGCTTTATTTCTCAATCGAAAGCGAAATAAGGCCTTAAAGGCCTCTATATCCCTATGTTATTAGGGAAAAGTTCATTGAATAAACCTGAAAATTCAATAGAACTCTTCTGAATTTGACCTCTAGATGACCTTGAGGAATCAAGGGACCCCATATTCGGATTCAGCGACAACAAAAAAACAATATTTTTATTTTTATTGAATAATTTTTTTGTCCTATTTGACCATCAAATGACCTCCAACCTGACATTATGGAGGTTAATGGACCTCGGATTCGGGTTCACCGAGTCTAAAGCCCCATATACATGAATTTTCAAATGACCTCGAGCCCGACGTGATGTGGACTAACAGACCTTGGATTCGCATTCAGCGCGTCGAAAAACATAGGGATATAGAGGTTTGGTTTTTTTTTATGTTAACCTCTGTAATCGACTAATCGTCGTTTATCTTCTGCTACATAGTCGACACTAGCAATAGGGGTGTAAATTCTCTAACTAGAAAACTACTGTTAGACCTATTTTTGTATCAATTGCGATGAATATGTACGAGACACAAGTAGTTATATATCCGGATATTTTTGAATTCTGCCTCTTTGGAAGACATTGTGCGATATATTTTTGATGTTTTATTAACAGACACATCGCACACGATCTTCAAAAGTGCCACAACTCAAAATTTGGTATTTTTGAATTATGCACTGAAAATGAACAGAGAGCTTTTATTCACCTTTCAGGAAAAGCTAGAGCAAATATTCGTTATAATTTGTTGAAAAAATCTACGCTACGAAAAACGAAAAACCCACATGCTGCAACCCTGGCGGAAACATGTGCAGCATGCCAGCTATTAGTTGTTTCTCGAAGAAAGCTGAATGAAGGAAAACAAAGTGGAAAGGAATTAAAAAAACACTCATGAAGGGCATATTTATTGTAAAATTGTTTGAGTTTACATATTTTGAAGGAAACGATGGATTCTATTGCATTTGCAATTATAGCAGCGGAGGAAGAGCGCGCTATGGGAATGATTTCACAAAGATATGCTGAGCTGTCGGGCATAGTAACCATGGGCGCATCTATGTCAGCTTCTGGTTGAATTGTTGAACCACAAGCCAGAACTTCTCCTATGCCTGAAGCTCTGGTTCTCAATCCAGTTAATGCAATAACAGCTTCTTCCCAGCCATTGAAAACATGCACTTTGTTCGGTCTACCACCTGTTGCGCTTGCTCTGCCTTCGGCCGCGCTTAGGGATTATAACCCTTAATAAATATAATTCTCCTTTTTGTTTTGCTGGAGAAGAGGGGCTTCCGTATGTCAAGGGTATAGAACATTTCTTGTGCATATCACTCCGACTACGCCGTCCACAGTATTTTTGCGCACAACCCACGTCGAAATTTGCAAAAAAGTGCATAGTGCAAACCGAGTTTATTAATAAGCTAGTGGTCGGAAATTCGAAACATTTATCTTAAATAAAATTTTAATCCTTTGATTACACGTGTATGTTAAAGTTTTTCGATTCGGGTTATGCGTTTGGACACAACAACCGAAAATCATTGTACAAATAACTAAACAGGACCAAAGTTTCTCGTTAAGGGGCAACAAAGATTGTTTTTTGCTCGTTTATATAAAGCAGTGGATAAAAATATACGTATATGCGAAAGGCAAATTTATCTGTTTAAATGAACACCACTAATATTTCCTGCAAACACACATCGATTTACATATTTTATCTCGCCTCCGACACAGAATTCTTTTCGTACAAAATTACGCAAAAAAGCTTACTCGTTCGTTTTAGGCATGCCGTTGCTACGAATTTCGAAAGTTCGAAAATAGATTCGGATTGCAGCATACTATTTCTACGATTCGTAGCAAAGTCCGAATACGAAAGAGTTGCAGAATAGGGGTGTTAATGACCTTATATCGCAACCAAAGTGAAATAAAGCCTTTATTTTGTCATTTAAAAAAAGTCTTATTTCACATTTAAAATGCAATTAGGTCTTTTTGCAATGTGCAATAACACCTTTATTTATTTACGCGAGAACTCATGAGAATTCCAACGAGCAAATAACTGTTATATTCATATATATGTATATTGTACGAGTGCATGCTATGCAACTGAACTAATATTATTCATATCAAGCACGTGTAATGTGGTGGAAGTCTTTAAATTATCAAACAAAATTAAAAATGCAAAGTAAAGGTGAGTTTTTGGAATATAAAATAATTCCAGGATTTCGAAAAAATAGTAATTTATTATAAACTGTAAATGAGGATCAATTGTATAAATTTAAAAATTCGCAAAATAATATTAAATATTATAACTGTTACCATGTTTGATGTTCAGTCAATGTTGCAGTCGATTTAAACAATGGGATTTATTGCCGAAAAATAAACAAAAATATTCAACATAATCATGTAAATCAAACAGAAACAATAAACAAAATGAATTTAGTTAATGCGATAAAAGCCAAGTGCTCTAATACGATGTCATTGAATAGGTCAACTGTACGTGAAATATATGACCAGTGTAAAAAAGCAAAAAAAGAAACTGCACGATCATTGGAATTTGGTAAAATGCGAAGACAGCTAATTAATATTAGATCTGAGGTATATCCAAAGGCACCTTTGCAGATGTAATACGCATCTATCAAAAGATTAATATTCAAAAGAACTTTGCATTTTCAAGATTTGATAACGAATTACCAATGTATAGAAATACGATAGTTCAAGCCGAGCTTGGGTATTAAATTTTCGCTTCAACTACAATTTGCAATGATATAATGGCAATGTCTGGAAATGAACCACGCAGTTATTTAATTGATGGAAATTTCAATGTAATACCTAGTTCCGATACATTCAAACAATTGTTAATAATACATTTTGCGCACGCTGGCCATGTAAGTGATTTAAAAACCATTTCATCCTTTTACATACTGTTGTTGAGAAGTATATATTTATGCATTACATACGTGCATTCTAAGTATTTGGTAAAATAATATTTGTAATACAATTAATTTTATGTTTTTTGGACATTTCCATTCATTTATGTATTTATGTCCAATAAAAGTTTAAAAGCGTATATCCATGTGTTCCAATACATCCAAACAAATATTTTGGAAATGAAGCCCACTTCAGTAACTACGTACTTTGAACAAGCATTGCGAAAAGCATTGGAACATATTTACCCACATGCTCATATGAAAACACGCTGGTTCCATTTCACGCAAGCTGTGAGAGGAAATGCTTCTAAAAGTCCAAACTTTCTTACGAAATTAAATAAAAATAATGAAGCCAAACATTGTTTTCGAACATTTTTAGTACTTCCATTATTAAAACCATGCGATATAATAACTGCATTTAACATTCTTGAATGTCAGGTAATTAACGGCGAATTTAATAACCTTTTCGAACAATTCCTTGACTATTTTGAAAGACAATGGATGAAGAAGGTAATCATATTTATTAACCCCTATGTATATACACAAAAAAAATACATATATTTATTCTTTTAAATTTTTTAGGAAGGTGCAGAAAAAATATCTGTATATATGAAACCTATAAAAACAACAAGCTCAGCAGAAGCGTTTGATGGGCAAATCTCAAAGAAACTTGAAAAAAATGGAAATTTTTATAAGTTTCTTGATTTTTTATTGGATACAGATTTCATTAAATCGAAAGATTTTAAAGTCATTGAATGGAAGCGTTTCAACATATAAAGAACATTCAAATAAGCAAACTAAACGTGAAAAACTTATAAACAGTTTTAGAAAATTAAGAAAATCTAAAAATATGTGTAAACGATTGTATCAAACAGCTAAGCTATAATATGTTGTTTTTAAGTTCAGTTAACTACAATGAAGAATTTACAAGTAATGAAGAAGCAGAAGCAAATAATGGGATAGAGATTCCTACTCACAATACATGCGATAATAATAGCTTAACGTGCGTTATATGCTTTGAAAATCAAAGAAATATTTTATTATTGCCATGCAGTCATTTCAAAGTTTGTAGTGGTTGCTTTCAAAAAATGGAAAATAACCACAAAAGCAATTCCACTCCAATTTTATGCCCAATATGAAGAGCAATTGCACAAGAAGGCAAATTAATTTATGTTTAAATTCAAATTATGTTTCCTTTTTTCTTTGAACATTCGTTAGTTTTTTTTTGTATTACATTTATAAAATTTTTCTGNAGCTTCTGGTTGAATTGTTGAACCACAAGCCAGAACTTCTCCTATGCCTGAAGCTCTGGTTCTCAATCCAGTTAATGCAATAACAGCTTCTTCCAAGCCATTGAAAACATGCACTTTGTTCGGTCTACCACCTGTTGCGCTTGCTTCTGCCTTCGGCCGCGCTTAGGGATTATAACCCTTAATAAATATAACTCTCCATTTTGTTTTGCTGGAGAAGAGGGGCTTCCGTATGTCAAGGGTATAGAACATTTCTTGTGCATATCACTCCGACTACGCCGTCCACAGTATTTTTGCGCACAACCCACGTCGAAATTTGCAAAAAAGTGCATAGTGCAAACCGAGTTTATTAATAAGCTAGTGGTCGGAAATTCGAAACATTTATCTTAAATAAAATTTTAATCCTTTGATTACACGTGTATGTTAAAGTTTTTCGATTCGGGTTATGCGTTTGGACACAACAACCGAAAATCATTGTACAAATAACTAAACAGGACCAAAGTTTCTCGTTAAGGGGCAACAAAGATTGTTTTTTGCTCGTTTATATAAAGCAGTGGATAAAAATATACGTATATGCGAAAGGCAAATTTATCTGTTTAAATGAACACCACTAATATTTCCTGCAAACACACATCGATTTACATCTTTTATCTCGCCTCCGACACAGAATTGTTTTCGTACAAAATTACGCAAAAAAGCTTACTCGTTCGTTTTAGGCATGCCGTTGCTACGAATTTCGAAAGTTCGAAAATAGATTCGGATTGCAGCATACTATTTCTACGATTCGTAGCAAAGTCCGAATACGAAAGAGTTGCAGAATAGGGGTGTTAATGACATTGTGTGTCAAACGCTAAAAATAAATAAAGTCGTCACTTTATGATTGTCAACGTCGAAGTCGACGTCGATGTCAGTTTTTTGTCAAAAAATAGCCCTCATCAGTCCAACTCCGGTTTC
Organism: Rhagoletis zephyria; assembly: GCF_001687245.7. Taxonomy (NCBI): domain Eukaryota; kingdom Metazoa; phylum Arthropoda; class Insecta; order Diptera; family Tephritidae; genus Rhagoletis; species Rhagoletis zephyria. The sequence continues at coordinate 68,641 of NW_016159044.1, forward strand.
GCTGACCACAGTAGTTTTGCGAGGAACACCTTTCCGCAAAAATACTGTGGTCAGCGTAGCTAGCGTTGGACTATTTGTTGACCAAAAAATTACATCGACATCGACGTCGAAAACCATAATAAGGCCGAATATTTTTCTTAAGTAAGTGTAGTAAAATATTGGATTGGCTTTTGTAGATAATTTAATCAATATCTAGCGGGCACTTATCTTCCAGCGAATGCCCAACACACTCCAGGGCTGGGCAGTGCTCAGAGTCCCACATACCTGGCCCACATCTTTTACACAAACCACTTAAGGTACAAGGTATTCTTGACAATTGACGATATTGATAAAGTAGACCTCGAGCTTTTCGAAGAATTAACTGGCCATCCATATACATTGCAAGTGAACTAAAATAAAACAACATTTCATCTGCACGTAAGTCTTGAGCAATCACGTCATCGGCGTAAACAGCAATAATAGCCAAACACAGAAACAAATGAAAATGGTCCGTAAGGTAATTTGACCAACAAGCTTCCCACATTCTGACAACCACTGTTTCGGTGAACTCATGTTTAAAGCATAAAATTAACCACCGATGACAAAAAAGCAGCTCCATCGAACTCGAATGACGATTTAAGTGACAATAGAAGCGGGGCAACATGATACGGATAAGCTCCCTTAAATAGTTTAAGTTTCGATCTATATCGGTATCCGTAGGGGCACACACGAAAAAAGAACGTTGTAATAATCCCACAAAGCTCCAAAAAGTCTCCGATTCATTTTGAACTTCGCATAGTACTGGAACCAATAAGTCACTCATTCCCTATAAAATACAAAAAACATTATTTAATAGATAATTACTCATTAAGTAATTACCTGGGAATAGGATGATCCACCGTTATAAAATGCATAATTTAGTAGAATATTCTTCATTATCTCGCGGTGTGGATTATCTTCGCCACAAAAAAATGTGTTTGTGCCATCTATTCTTGCAATATCTTTCTCTACAACACATTGTACAGATTTCCAAAAATGTATTTGTTCCTCTGGCGACATTGAGTATAAACGTTTCCGTGTTATTTCGTCATATTCTTGCTTTCTAATATCAATGAGAACAGCTCGGTCGTCAAAAGTTGATGTAAAGGAATAACATTTTAATATAAAAGGCCATATGGTTTTACGTAAACTTTTTTCCAAGCCTCCAAAAAACACGCACTTGCGAAGAAGTAAGCCATCTTCTATTTGCCCTTTGATATTAAGCAATGTTCCATAAAAAAAATTAGTCGTGATTTTTCTAACGCTTCCTTCATCGGGATGTAATTCACATTTCTTTATCTCTGGGCGACATACCAAGAATTGACGATACGGAAAGTTCAGTTGGTTTTGACCAGGCGTAATTGTGATATTATGCAGAAAGCAGTGCCACTGATGAAGAACCTGCAAACCGAATAAAACTTAACTGCAGTATAAATTTTCTGATATATATAATCCTTACTTATAAATAGTTTAAAGAAAATTCGCGTTTGCAGGATTACAATTTTGATTAATCTAAAAATAAGCCTTTTAACAATCCGGCTACAATCATAGAGCGGACTACTGGCGCACGCCGTACTCCATCTCCCTGACTGGAACCGTTTGAGAAAAAAAACCGGTAAAACAACAGCAACAAGAACAACATCAGCGGAAACAACACACAGAACAGCAACAGCGCGGAGAGCTCTAAGCGCAGGTGCAGCTTTTCATTGAACACAAGCGGGGTACATCTTGCACTATTAGGCAGGGAACCACCTCCAGCGTAAGCAGCTTTTGATTTCTACTTTGTCCAGTCCCTGAGTCACAATGCAGCAGAGAAAACACAGAATCGGATGCATCCAGCAATTTTTCCACCAGCGAGGCTAATTTTGATTACTGCACATTTATGAATACAAGAACCGATTTACGGAAAAATCTGACAGCGTAGACTATTAAACATAATATAATGAACTCGGCTACGGCTATCAGCTATCATTCCCAAGACAGCCGGTTCTACGTACCGGAATGACTCGGGTTTTACNAAAAAAATACATATATTTATTCTTTTAAATTTTTTAGGAAGGTGCAGAAAAAATATCTGTATATATGAAACCTATAAAAACAACAAGCTCAGCAGAAGCGTTTGATGGGCAAATCTCAAAGAAACTTGAAAAAAATGGAAATTTTTATAAGTTTCTTGATTTTTTATTGGATACAGATTTCATTAAATCGAAAGATTTTAAAGTCATTGAATGGAAGCGTTTCAACATATAAAGAACATTCAAATAAGCAAACTAAACGTGAAAAACTTATAAACAGTTTTAGAAAATTAAGAAAATCTAAAAATATGTGTAAACGATTGTATCAAACAGCTAAGCTATAATATGTTGTTTTTAAGTTCAGTTAACTACAATGAAGAATTTACAAGTAATGAAGAAGCAGAAGCAAATAATGGGATAGAGATTCCTACTCACAATACATGCGATAATAATAGCTTAACGTGCGTTATATGCTTTGAAAATCAAAGAAATATTTTATTATTGCCATGCAGTCATTTCAAAGTTTGTAGTGGTTGCTTTCAAAAAATGGAAAATAACCACAAAAGCAATTCCACTCCAATTTTATGCCCAATATGAAGAGCAATTGCACAAGAAGGCAAATTAATTTATGTTTAAATTCAAATTATGTTTCCTTTTTTCTTTGAACATTCGTTAGTTTTTTTTTGTATTACATTTATAAAATTTTTCTGNCCAAAAAACACGCACTTGCGAAGAAGTAAGCCATCTTCTATTTGCCCTTTGATATTAAGCAATGTTCCATAAAAAAAATTAGTCGTGATTTTTCTAACGCTTCCTTCATCGGGATGTAATTCACATTTCTTTATCTCTGGGCGACATACCAAGAATTGACGATACGGAAAGTTCAGTTGGTTTTGACCAGGCGTAATTGTGATATTATGCAGAAAGCAGTGCCACTGATGAAGAACCTGCAAACCGAATAAAACTTAACTGCAGTATAAATTTTCTGATATATATAATCCTTACTTATAAATAGTTTAAAGAAAATTCGCGTTTGCAGGATTACAATTTTGATTAATCTAAAAATAAGCCTTTTAACAATCCGGCTACAATCATAGAGCGGACTACTGGCGCACGCCGTACTCCATCTCCCTGACTGGAACCGTTTGAGAAAAAAAACCGGTAAAACAACAGCAACAAGAACAACATCAGCGGAAACAACACACAGAACAGCAACAGCGCGGAGAGCTCTAAGCGCAGGTGCAGCTTTTCATTGAACACAAGCGGGGTACATCTTGCACTATTAGGCAGGGAACCACCTCCAGCGTAAGCAGCTTTTGATTTCTACTTTGTCCAGTCCCTGAGTCACAATGCAGCAGAGAAAACACAGAATCGGATGCATCCAGCAATTTTTCCACCAGCGAGGCTAATTTTGATTACTGCACATTTATGAATACAAGAACCGATTTACGGAAAAATCTGACAGCGTAGACTATTAAACATAATATAATGAACTCGGCTACGGCTATCAGCTATCATTCCCAAGACAGCCGGTTCTACGTACCGGAATGACTCGGGTTTTACCCGACCAAGGGCTGTTGTTTCGGCGACCTAACCCCGCTTAGATCGGCGATACCCTTCAATACTGGCGAAAGCCAGGTCCGCAGGGTAGTCACTGCCGCAGCGGCTCGCTTCAACCCGTCCGGACGTATCGCGGAAGTCCGCCCAAATTTCCCGGCTGAAGCAGCTGTACTAGCAAATGAGCGTGACCACCTACGCCAGGTCGATCCCGAGGACCATCGGGAGGGACCTTAATTTGGAGATTCGGCAACTGGTAAATCAGCACAAGCGGAAAAAGTGGGAGGAGCACTTGAAGGCGTGTAACCTCACATCTGGTGTGAGTAAGCTCTGGTCAACCGTGAGGTCCTTTTCTAACCCAACGAAGCGTGATGACAAAGTGGAAATCTCATTCGAAGGTCGCAAAAAAAATGCGCAACTTACTTCAGTAGGCAATTCACACTGCATCCTTCGGTAGACAGGGCCAAACGTCGAGTGACCAGGAGGCTGAACACGCTGCCAAAAAACAGTGCACCACTTGTTTTCACCAGCTGTGAAGTGAAGGGGGCTATCGGGAAGGCGAAAGCCTCCAAAGCCAATGGACCTGACGGAATCTGTATGTTGATGCTGAAACATTTGGGGCCTAAGGGAGTAGCTTGCCTAACGGAGGTCCTCAACCTGTCTATGGCCACTCTCATCACTCCTGATGTGTGGAAATCAGGGAGAGTGGTCCCACTGCTGAAACCGGGGAAGCCCGCCAACAAAGGAGACTCTTATCGCCCGATAACGCTCCATACTTCACCTGCCACCTGACCCCAGCGAAGCATCAGTACGGATCCCGTAAAGTGCATAGCACAACAACAGCACTTAACGCCATAAACACCCAAATAACTAAATAGAAACCGCCCCTGTGCGAGAACGGTCCTAGTAGCGCGGACTTGTCAAAGGCGTTTGACACCGTCTGCCATTCCACGCTGCTAGAAGACATCGAGGCCTCCTCACTCCCACAGGGACTGAAGCGATGGTCGGCGAATTATATGAGTGGTCGACAGTCGTCAGTAATCTTCCGAGATTAAACCTCGAAACTAAGAAGAATTAAACAGGGGGTTACACAAGGTGGTGTCCTCTCCCCCTTATTATTTAACTTCTACATCTCGAAGCTTATTCAGCCATCTGAGGGAGTTTCCCTGATCTCATACGCTGACGATTGCTCGATTTTGGCGTCCGGGAATGGAATTGATGACCTCTGCTCAAAAGTAAACGACTATCTCTCTAGCCTTTCTGCCTTCTGATGACGCTTGGACACCACCTACACAGCGAGGCCCAAGTGCTCCCCGTAAGGGAACACAACAAAATGCTTTGTAAGCAATTCCTGGTGGGGTGTCACAGAAGCGAACACTTAAACAGACCTCTGCTTCAGGAGGAGCCTCTGTCCAGGCACGTCAGGGGGCACCTATTCGTATACAAGGACGCAGTTCAGCAATACGTAGACCAACCACTGGACCCGACGACATACAGACGAGCCATCAACGACATCCATAGAGAGTCAGTCACCACTTACCTTGACTCTCGACCTATGAAGGCCGTAATTGGAGCCCAATCACCACCCGTAGATGAGACGGAGCTTCCATNGGAGTCAGTCACCACCTACCTAGACTCTCGACCTATGAATGCTGTAATAGGAGCCCAATCACCACCTGTAGAAGAGACGGAGCTTCAATTGCCAGGAGAGACCCGCGTTACCCTGGCTCAATTACGGTCTGGATACTGTAGCCGCCTCAACAGCTACATGTCCAGACTCGACCCCAATATCCCCAATGAGTGCTCGGCATGTGGAGAATCCCCTCACGACACCAACCACCTCTTCACATGCCAGCTCAATCCGACTCAGCTAACACCCCTTTCCCTCTGGTCCGAACATATTGAAACAGCTCGTTTCCTGGGCTTCCCGTTAGTTGAGCTTGACGAAAATGATTGAACGTTGACCCGAAAAAGGCGGGGCTTAGTAGTGCCGCTACAACAACAACTACAACTCAGCTACGGACGATTTGCTAAAGTTTTTAGAAAAGCATATTTCGGGGCTTCCTGCGTGTGCTCGAGCTTTGAGAAAGACTCCAAAGGATACTCCAAAGGTCGCAATGGGTTCAGGAGAATATGTGCATTATGAAGTTGCTTTAACTGAATTTTTACATCAGACGGACTTTACTGGAAATTGTTTGAACCTTAGCCTCAATATCGACGAACTGCCATTGGCAAAAAGCTCTAATCCCCAGATCTGGCCAATTCTAGTCAACGTGATTGAAACGGATGACATAAGGATTATAGGAGCATTCTGTGGGAATAGCGAATCAACAAATGTTAACGAGTTCCTTAAAAATTTCATTGATGAGCTGTTAGTGTTGTTAGAAAATGGACTTGTTTTTAAAGGAAAACAGTATTCAGTCAATTGCCGGCAGGGGCGCACCCAGGAGTATATTTTGGGCCCAGAAAGCATTTCTCACGCTGGAAAAATGGGTAACAGAGAGAAAATTCGTTCCACTTTTGGATCGTATATGCCTTCTTCTTTGTGCACGAAACAGCCCGGACTTTTTTCCGGGCACAAATGTACAAAAGGGCGATTTGAAATAACAGCCGTTGTGGTTTAAATCCGAAAGCAAATTTTATAAAACACAAAAGTGGATAATACCACAGAATTTGCAGAAAATGTAGTTATTTGGTAATTTTATTTGCCATATAAAATACGTATACGTAAAATTATTGTTTAGAGCCGATTTGTTGATTCCGGGTACGAAATGTGGTTTTTTGCGTTCCTCACGCTCTGGGCACTTTTGACACGTGTTGACACATTTTTGACACTTGTGAGAGAGTAACTTATTTTTACGCTCTAATTACCGGAGCAGCCCGGAAAGCGTGTGGCACAAAGCTAATACGCTCTCTAAAATACATTTATGGAAGTTTTATGTACAGTAGACTGCATCACTTCCCATACAAAAAAAATCGGTACTGTGTTTCCATTTGAATTATAAAATCTATTATATTTTAAGACGCCCACCAAAATATTTCGGAAAAATATTAAGAGTCACGTAAGCTGGACCGATTTGAAAATACCCGAAAAATGGAGTTTTTTATAAATAAAAATAGTTTCTTAAAGATTTTTTTTAAATTCCCTCAAATGACAAACGGTCTGCATAAAAATATTTAAAAAAATTTACAAAAATTTTTAACGGAATCGTAATAATCAGATTTTTGATGCTGTTTTTTTAACTTTTTTCAAAGATTGGTAAAAGAAAAACTTGAATAACTGAACCTAAACTCTTCCGATTTGAGGTGTCATTGGAAAGGTATTTTCTCACCCTTTTTATTTCTTTGCTAATAAACTCATTCGAAGGATAAAAGGGAAAGGTCACTCAAAGTTGAATTAAGATGTGTTGGTATTTGAAAAAAAAAAAAAAATTGGACACGAATGACTTTTTTTTTTGTACAGAAATAAAAACAGTGGAGATCCCATACATCTAAATCAGAATAGTTCTGGCCCAGTTATTCAAGATTTTCGGAAATCAGTCTTTGCGGACAACAACGCAACTGCCGCTACTAAAGCTGGAACTCGATAGGCAAGCGTATGCGTGCGTATACGTATGCATGCGTTTGACAGCCGAGTTGTATACACACAAGAATGATAGTTTCGCTGCATCGTGGTATACACACGTTCTTATAGAATGAACTCCATAAGTACGCGAGTAAACGCAGAGAACGGACAAAAATTGCGCACAAGGTTGAATTTTCTCAACTTTCGTGCATTTGCTTGCGTAGACAACCAACTTCAAGGTAATTTGGGTATATATAAATCCATATACATATTTTGGTAGAGAATTTTTGCGGCTTGGTAAGCATTTTCTTTATAAATACACTTAGGTCTCTTTTTACGTAAGCGCATGACAACGGATCTCGCATACGCACGCATACGCTTGTCTATGGAGTTCCAGCTTAATACCTCGATAGCAACAAGCAAATAAGAAGAAAATAAAGCAAAAAATGCTACTGTTCAGACTGGGTTATATCGCTACATATTAGTAAAGCGAAAGCGCACACACGAAAAAAATGGAAAACAAAGTACAAGGAATAAAATTATGAAAGTAGTCTTTTCAGGTACATCTACATCGGCGAATAATAATCATTTTAGTATTCTCGCTGATATGAATAATGATTCTAACCAACAAGAAGTTAAAAAATACAAGCGTCCACCTATTTATCTACGAGAACAAAGTTCCAATGCTCTGGTAGATACCTCCTAAAAAACTAGTAGGGAAAAATAGTTTCTATGGTTCCTATTAAAAAGCGTTATATACACGAAGTGAAAATTCAGGTTCAAAACGAAGATATTTTAAGTAAAATTACCAATGAGTTTGATAAGTTTGAAAAATCTTAATACACTTATCAACTTAAAAGTAGTCGAGCACTAAAAGTTGTCATAAAATGCATCGAGTCCAGCATGAACTCACAAGAGATAGAAAATGGTCTCAGGGAAGAAGATTTGAAGGTGCGCAATGTTTTCAACGTCAAAAATAATTAAAACATCCCTCAACCGATGTTCAAAATAGAGCTAGAAAATGACTTTCATAACCTGAAGAAAGGGCAAGTGCATCAAATATATCAATTGCGATTCTACACCGTAAAATCTCCGTAGAAGAACCCCGTAAGCGTAGATGCCCTGTTCAATGTTACAACTGCCAGGAATTTGGTCACACTCGTCGCTACTGCACCTTACCTATAGTGCGATTCCCAGTTTACCTAACGACCGATATTCGTCATTGATAATGAACGACGTTTGTAGCTTGCAGTAGCGAATAGGCTATTCTAAAAAACACGCTTAACGACAGAATTCGCTAGACATGTCGATAAAGAAGTTTACGACGATTGTCGGTAATGACAAAGATAAATATGGCAGTATTGACGTTAAATATATATTTATATTTAAAAGAAAATTTGTATTGTTGCGCGTATTATTGTTGTCGGGATCGTTGTTTGTGAATACAATATGAAGAAAAAGAGAAGTGCAAGAGCTACAACGGAGCAGCACTAAATAATGCTGGGCTTCTCCTTGGCAATAAGGGCCTCGTCCAAGGCGAATTCAATAAGGTGGTGTTAGCCGTATATAAGTACAAACACATTATACGCACAATGACAGTATGATTTACAACAAACACATCATTTTGACGTTATGATTTATACGGCGAAAAATTCAGCTTGGCTCCAGTTTTCGACGCAACGGTAATTGAAAATATGCTTAAATTATAACTTTTTTTTTATAAATAACTCCGTCAAAGTCCGTTAAAGTTATTTTACTAAACTTTTGCGCTGGACTATTTTTTAATATAACCTTCACAATAAAAAAATTTTCGTGTTCAAAATTGTATCAAAATTACACTAAAACTGCGAGTTATTTACAAATAAGTAATTATTGAAGCAAATTTTCAAGTATCGTTATCCCGAAAACTGGAGCCAATCGGACAAAACGGAGTGAGCCATTGAATTTAGAATGCCCCAATTAAGTGAGATCAACTATCAAAACCTTTACCTACCCAGCCAGCAAAAAAGCCGAAAACCGATCAGAAAAAGGACAAAAATTATAAAATTATAGCCCTCACTAAGTAGAGATCTTCTATCTGTGTTTCCGAAGAAGGGGGGCTGAACACATTTTAAAGAGAACACCTTTCTGCGTAGGCGGCCTTCGGCCGCACTTAGGGATTGTAACCCTCACTAAGTAGACTTCTCTTTTCTCTGTTGTCGCAGAAGGGCGACTGAACACCTTTTACAGAGAACACCTTTCTGCGTAGGTGGCCTTCGGCCGCACTTAGGTATTATAACCCTCACTATGTAGAATTCTCCTTTCTGTGTTGCCGAATAAGGGGGGATGAACACCTTTCTGCGTAGGCGGCCTTCGGCCGCACTTAGGGACTATAACCATCACTAAGTAGAGTTCTTCTATTTGTGTTGCCGAAGAAGGGGGGCTGAACACCTTTTGCAGAGAAAACCTTTTTGCGGCCTTCCGCCGCACTTAGGGATTATAACCCTCCCTAAGTAGAATTATTCTCTCTGTGTTACCGAAGAAGGGGGCTGATATTTGAACTTCTTTCACTATCACTAAACTCTTATGCACGGTGCACATTAGAGCGATACGATATGCGATGCGATATGCGATACGATATGAATGCGACATCGGCATGCTGGCTACGTAGGAGTTGGTAGGAGGCGATGAAAACTGTGCACACATGCACGACAGCGACACCGATGCGATATAATATCGCATGCGTATCGCACGTGCGACACCGCTGCGATGTAATATTGCATGCGTATCGCACGTGCGACACGGAACGAGGTGAGATTAGCATTGGGCGGTATTTTTTGCAATAAGCATGACCATTTCACAGGCGGAAGCATCTTCCTCAATTTTTTTTAGACGAATTTATAAAAAACCCGTTTATGAAACTATACAGAAAAAAACGACTGCACAACAGACATGACTAGTTTGAGGTCAAGGAGACAGGTAAATGCACAAAAGAATATTTTTTGTGATGGTTTATTTGCCTTTGTTTTCACATCTTTAAAAAGAAATTTAAAGAATCCAATAATTTTAAACCTATTATTTTTGATTTTGAATAGCAAAAGAGATTTGGTGTTTGTTTAAATGTTAATGATTAACTATTTTGTTTCAAATATTCTAATAATTAGTAATCAGTGTAATTAGAAACAATTAAGAAATAATCATCTCAGTTACCATTAAAAGAAGAAATCAGATATAATTACAAATACTAAAAAATGATGTATATGTAGGTAATTATTTTTGATTATTCGTTTTATTTCTAATTTTTTTCTTGAGAGTTATTTTATTATACTTAGGGATTTTTTAAATTAAAGAGAGAAAGTACAAATTTGTGTGCTCTATTACACAATGCTACAAAAAAATAATGAAGTAAAAATACCTGGTAAATCATATTATTTTACAGGTAGGTTTTGCCGAGTGATGTAAGAATCCAGATAGGAAATTTTTGTCAAACACCCACACAATCTTGATTTACTGTTAAAAACCCGGGTTTCCGCACTTATAAGCTTGTAACTCTGTTGACTATAAACCGAGTTTAGACCTTTCGAATGATATATGTATGTATATAAACTTTCAGAAAACTTAAGAGATCTGTGTGTACTTTCTGTGTTAATTTTTTCGTCTTTTTTCAAATTTGGCAAAGTTTTCCCGCACTGTTTTATAAAGCAACTATACTACTCCTGAATTGATGCAATATTAACATTTGATATATATTGATTTTTACTTTAAAAAATCGGGGGAAATCNGTTACCATTAAAAGAAGAAATCAGATATAATTACAAATACTAAAAAATGATGTATATGTAGGTAATTATTTTTGATTATTCGTTTTATTTCTAATTTTTTTCTTGAGAGTTATTTTATTATACTTAGGGATTTTTTAAATTAAAGAGAGAAAGTACAAATTTGTGTGCTCTATTACACAATGCTACAAAAAAATAATGAAGTAAAAATACCTGGTAAATCATATTATTTTACAGGTAGGTTTTGCCGAGTGATGTAAGAATCCAGATAGGAAATTTTTGTCAAACACCCACACAATCTTGATTTACTGTTAAAAACCCGGGTTTCCGCACTTATAAGCTTGTAACTCTGTTGACTATAAACCGAGTTTAGACCTTTCGAATGATATATGTATGTATATAAACTTTCAGAAAACTTAAGAGATCTGTGTGTACTTTCTGTGTTAATTTTTTCGTCTTTTTTCAAATTTGGCAAAGTTTTCCCGCACTGTTTTATAAAGCAACTATACTACTCCTGAATTGATGCAATATTAACATTTGATATATATTGATTTTTACTTTAAAAAATCGGGGGAAATCTGACGAAGCTATTCAACCTTTTTGCCTAATCTTTTTTTTAATACAGCTTTCACCGATTTCGCCTTGTAGTGAACGCAATATTCTGAAATAATTTTTCATGCAAATTTGAATATCTCATTTAATTTTTAGCCGACTTTGTAAAAATAAACATCAGTTTTACTCGATATTAAACGTACTTTTCCCTTAAATTTTTTAAAATTTTATAGATATAAACATAGACCCATCATTCGAAAGGTCTAAACTCGGTTGAGAAGCAACTCATTTACAAGCTTATAAGGGCACAAATGTTTGCGTAGCTATCACAAAATGGTATCGCGTGTCGCATCGCTCTAATGTGCACTGCGCGCATTTCATATCGCATATCGTATCGCTCTAATGCGCACCGTGCTTTAAAACTCAAAAGCAATGTAACATGTATATTAGACCGTTCGTTAAAAATAAAATTTGGTTTGCCGGGTGGAAAAAGATGTGTTTTGGTCTAAAAATAAGCTGTGCAAAATTTTATTCGAATATGATAACTCTAAGTACTTGCGCGTTGCATTTGAAAATTTAGAAAACCATATGCATTCTGGGAAACAATTTTTTAACAAAATAGTTGAAAGTCGTGAATTTTATAGTCATTTGCCATGTAAAATAACCTACACAATCTGAATATGAGGTCAAAAATTTAAAAAGTAGAATAGATTTTAAGAATTTGCGAAATTATCGTTTTTTTCAAATTGAGAAAACAGCATTTTCAATTTTTTCCAAAAATATCCGGTTGTGATTATCACACCACAAAAAGATCTCCACCAGATTAAAGGTCTTTGAAATCCCTACGAACCTGCTATACAATGTTTTGCAATCAAATTATCAGTTTAAGAGTTATCTGCCAATTTATTAGTGAAATCGGACTCAATTTTAAGTCGCATCGTTATTCTACTGTGAATTACACCTAAAAGCTGCAAACTTTTTGTTCTTATTTTTATGCTATGTTAAAGCTTATTTGATTTCAAAGTATATAGATCCAAATTTTTTGCAAATCGATTTGAAAATAGAAAAGTTATAGCAAATTTAGTAAATGACATTGGATTCAAGCAACGTATCGATACTGTAC
>NW_016159044.1:82178-95280 GCF_001687245.7 Rhagoletis zephyria
CTTTTTGTGGTGTGATAATCACAACCGGATATTTTTGGAAAAAATTGAAAATGCTGTTTTCTCAATTTGAAAAAAACGATAATTTCGCAAATTCTTAAAATCTATTCTACTTTTTTAATTTTTGACCTCATATTCAGATTGTGTAGGTTATTTTACATGGCAAATGACTATAAAATTCACGACTTTCAACTAGTTTGCTAAATTTTTTTTTCCCAGAATGCATGTGGTTTTCTAAATTTTCAAATGCAACGCGCAAGTACTTAGAGTTATCATATTCGAATAAAATTTTGCACAGCTTATTTTTAGACCAAAAGACATCTTTTTGAGCCCGGCAAACTGTATATTTAAGAAAATAGTTAAAATAACGAACGGTCTAATGTATATCTAATTAAAAGAAAGAACTTGCGTTTTCTAATAATACACATTTTCTTAGCATTTATGAAAAAATTAAAATTTTTTTCTGTTTTTTAATATTTTTGACTTAAATATATAAACAAGCATACACATTTTATATATAAGCTTGAAGATAAATTAATTGTCTTTATTTTGACATCATCTCCTTTTTAATCGGTTAAGTAGTTTAGAAAATATTCAGCCCTATTCTGCATTTCGACTCGAATCGGAATTTTCTCCGTTTGGCATCTTTGGTATTCTACGTTCCTTTTCGATCAATCTTCGAAATTTACGGTTATACCTATTCTACATTTCGATCGTAGTTACGTTTTTCTAAGTTGCAAATTTGTTGACGGAGAACGTTTCGATTAAGATTAAGTAAAATATACTGTGCATGATTGTAAAAATCATCATAAATGAATTTTCTCGATTTCTGTGTTTTCGTGAGCGGCAATACGGGCGATACGAAAAATTGCCTCAAATAATGGCGACCAAAAGGGATATTTCGCGGGGCCTTCAAAGAGGAAGCTAGGCGTTTTTGTTTTCATTATCTATTAATAAGATTGAAATGCACTGAATGCAATTTATTCTTTTTATATAAATTATTATATTATATTCATTATATTATGATGATTGTAAATGATTAACTTTCGCATCAGCAATCTGGGACTCGTTCTCCTCTTCAAGCAATAACGCCGCGGTTATGATTTCATTTTTATAATTATGTGTCGACTTAAATTAAGAACAAACGAAATTTTATTTTTAAATTACAATGATGTTAGATATATTTAGTTATTTTAAAATATTTACAAACTTTATCTTCATAAGCTGCTCTAGTTTGGTGAGTTATTTCTTTTGGTTTGTTTGGATTTCACACATGCCTAGGCAACCAGCTGATTTCGAAGATGTTTTCGCTCTTTTTTCCATTCGATCGTAACTCGGAATATCAAATTAAGATTGTTGCGGAGCGGAATGCGGGAACGTAATCGAAATGCAGAATAGGTCTGATTAATATTTTAAAATATCACAAATTTTATTTTAACCTTTTATAACTTCTTTACTTTTCAATTGCGCCAAATAGCATTTATATAGTTGAAATCAGCGTGAAAAGTACTATCGATCTGCATTTTTAGTTATTCCATAGCTGAACGGATGTTTATCTTCATGTTTGCCAGCAGTTAACGAAAATTGATGGAATCGTTAGTTAACGATACGAAAAATGGGAATCGCACTACTGGTGTCTGTGTTATGTGTGGGGATTTACACACTTCTAAAGAATGTGTGAAACCAAAAATGGACCCGTAATCCAAAAAGTGCAGTCACTGCGATGCAAATCAGACTGCTAATTATAGAGGTTGTCCAGTTTTTATCTCAATGAAAGAGAAAACAATTCCCAAAAATATTCCTATTAGGCATAACCCCATACCGGAAATCGCCAAGCCAATTCCTGTGCACAAATTCTGAAAAATACTCCTCCAACACAACCTTCTTTTGGTGAGAATAGCAGTAACCTAGAAGCTACTGTAAATAACTTTATAAAGTTATGCAGGAGCAAATGATGGCAATGCAGAACATGGTACAAGATTTGATTAAAAATTAAACAGGCAGGTTCTGAAATTCACTTCCGAGTTAATTTCAAACATACTCGCTTTGAATACAAATTGGCAGGGGTTGAAATTCACTCGGAAGCGAATTGCAGAACCTGCCTGAATATGTATTACTTCGAGCCATTTTAGCTAAACCACGAATAATCTCAGTTTTTGTTTTTGGATTGCAAACGGGCTAACCCAGCATACAAACGAACTAGAAATTTTTCTAGAGCGCTTTCAAATAGAAGTTTCGCTTGTATCTGAAACCCACCTTACGCAACTTAATAACTTTCAAATTAATGGTTAGAATTTCTATGATACTAAGCATCCACGAGGTAAAGCCCGAGGTGGAACAGCCGTTCTCATTCTTAACAGAATCGCAAAGTGATGAGTTCATTCATTATGCTGCCATACACATTGATGACCACTTGGGTGGCCTTGCTATATACTGCCCCCCTCGTCATAACATAACGGAAAAACAATTTAATGCATTTTTCCTAAAGTTTGGCAGTAAGTTTATTGTAGCAGGAGATTACAATGTCAAACATAGGCTGACTTCCAAAACATTTCAACACAATGTTTGGATACTGTAATACTGCGGTATTGAAACTGTTTGTATATGCAGAGGGACGACACATTGCAACCATATACATTGTATATTTTAAATATTCAATATAGCAATGAACAATTACTCCGAATTTTCCATTTTTAAACCACCAACGGTAACCAATAACAAACGAAGCATCAACTTTGTTTCTGATGCGCTGATTGCTCTAGCGATGCGTTTCGATAACTTGTCGGATGCGTTTTGGAAAAGTATACATTGTCAATATTTTGTAGTTCGGCTTTATGGAACATTATACTTTGTACGTATGCAAAGCAATTGACGTTTTGGAAGTCAGCCATACATTCTGGGGGCCTAGATTGATTAGATACCCCAAAGCGTAGAAATCTATATAAAGTAATCCAGAATAGAGGATTTGACGTCTTGTCTACTGCTCAGCCAAAGTGCTGGCCACCTGACTTTCACAAAATACCCGATCTTATTGACTTTGGTGTAAGAAAGGGGATTGCGCAACACAAAGTTAATACAGAACCATTATATGATCTCTTTTCAGATCATTCTCCCTGTCTCATAACATTATCAACGTTTATTAGTTATGAAGAAAAACAAAAAAATCTTACAAAAAAGCTGGTTAAAATACGAAAAGTATGTCAGTTCGCACATCGACCCGCAAATTCTTATTCGGACCAAGAATGATATCGACCGGGCAGCTGAAAATCTCACTGATATAATAGTTAAGGCCGCAGAAATTGCAACAACAAATCCTCCTATCAAACATCGCAGTTCTTACTGCCCTGGCCTGCACACCTCAAACATTCTTCTTAACTTAATAAGTAAGAAGCGCAAATTAAGAAAGGAATGGCAAAGAATTCGCTCTCCTAAGCTTAAACAGAACCTGAGTTCATGTACAAAGGAATACCGTATTTTTTTGCAGGTGGAAAAAGAAAGAAGTACGCAGTCGATCCTTCGGTCCTTGTCTGCTTCGAAACAGACTGACTACTTTGGCCAACACTGAAGCATGCGAAGAGGTCCGTTCTTCGAGAAGCACCATTAAGTACTCAAAACGGAAGCTGGGCAAGGAGTGATGAGGAGAAAGCAAAAGCTTTCGCCTGTCATCTTTCACAAGTCTTTAGACCCAATGAAGGCGCTCATCCTTCAAATATTTCAATGCCCCCCTTACCACAAATCCATTGTTCATAACATTCAGAAGAATAAAGCACCTGGTTACGATAGGATTACAGGTGAAATGATAAAGGAGCTTCCACTAACTGCCGTACGTTTTTACAACGCTTTTATCAACTTGCAATGTTGTGTGTCCAGACACCATTTTAGCTATAATTATAGATTTGTTACATATTTTAATTAACATGGTTAAGTTGGGACACTTCCTCGACTTATGGAAACTTTCGGAAATAATTATGATGCCAAATCCAAGCAAAGATCCGTCGCGACGGAGATAAATTCATATCGGCCCATTAGCTTGATTTCTGTATTTGAAAAACCTCTATTGAAAAAATTCATCCTTCACTAACAAGTAACCAAATGATACCACATCAATGTATTTTTCGTGCAAAACATGGCACTGAAGAACAAGTTAGAAGAATTGTTTCTTGTATTAGAAAAGTCTTCGAAAGGAAGCAATACTGCACCGGTGTATTTTTGCACACCTCTCAAGCTTTTGACAAAGTCTGACATGATGACCTTATATACAACCTAAAGGTTTCACTCCCTGCAAATAGGCATGCAATTCTGGAAAGCTTTCTGCTGGGGAGAAAATTTAAAGTCAGGCAGAATTCCTTTAGAAGATAAAGTCCCCCTATATATGCAGGTGTCCCTCAAGGCAATGTTCTAGGACCCATATTGTACGTAATATACAGCGTGGCGACGAATAACTGTTACCCAGGTTTTTTTGAGAAATAAAAGAGCCCTTTATAGATTTTGCGAAAAAAGTATTTTATTGTTAATTTTCCACAGATTTTACATTAGTTGTATTAATTAGTTTTTATGTTTTAACCCTTATTTACATTTGCCAGCAGTGTAAACTTTGAGAGAAAAGTTCATTTGGCACGCAGGTCTTCGTCAGTTAATTTATTCCATATCTTCATTAAAAATTCATTGCTGAGATTTACAATTGCTTTGAAATACATACAGGTAAGAAATCGAAACAGTTTTTCTTTTTTTTTTAATTATCCTTTTTAACCCATTTTAAGTGAAATTATAACGCGTCGATTGTGAGCCAATGTACTGATCGTAATTGACCATGTTCAACGCATTATTTTATTTCTATTGTTTACAGACAACGATATCTTTCACGCGAAGTGTAGATACTATGCACATTGCGTTTCTTGGCTGCAGAAAACATGCAGTCTATCTTCGGTGAAATTATATGGGTTTCCCAAAATATATGTACATATATGGGCAGGGATGCTGCCGATATTGGCTTCCGCAAACGCGGAGCTTCCCGATTAATTTTAACATTCGTATTCCCAGTAATAAATGCGGAACTTGTACCGAATAAAACATGCACTGATCTAATTTCATTAATTTTTTTTAATACCGGCACCCATTCCGCAAGTTCTAAGCTTGATCCGATAATCGTATAACAATTGGCTCTGTTTTGTCGAATTTTTAAATTAATGAAAAACAAACAAGTTTTAAAAATTCAGCTGCGACTGTGTCAAATCAAATTCATTTATCAAAATGATAACGATACCACGCTGTAGAGGGAGAAATTCTCTACATATTTGCAGAGATAATTACTACGCTGCGACTAGTCCCTTTCGCGTAATCAATTGTTGTCGTCTCCCTTTAAGTTTGATCAAACACTTGAATATTCGTACATGGCGTATGAGTAACATTATTTCCTGCTACATAAAAAAAAATTTTTTGAATTTAACAATGAATTACACCAAAGTGATACGTCGGGGCGTAATTCTTTCCATTGCAATTTTGTAGAGAACTTCTTCCTCTACAATGTGGTATATTTATCTTTTTGAATAATACATTTTATTTGAAGCAGACAGAGTTCTTGTCGTTGAATTGGACAAGATTTGATAGTTTTTCATTAATTTAAAATAATAATTAAAAATTTTGTTAACATTTTGACACTCCGAATGTCATTTCCTTTCTTTGGAAAAACGATTGGAATAAATACTTATACCCATGATACAAAAAAGAAGGTAGTTCCATTTAATGACACTCGTTGTTGTTGTTAACCATTTGACTTTTAATAAAATTATGACATTTCATCAAGTTCATGCTACCTGATCACTAGAAGAAATATTTTTTTCAAAGCAGAAGATTTTATCAGTACATTCAAAGATGTGGAATATGATGGACTTGAAAATTATGCCGGCTACATAATTTCGTAAATGGGGTTGATGACTAAGTTTCAGACTTTGTACTTTAAACGACGACATGTTAATTTTTTAGCGGTATGTTCACGTCGACTTCAGGTTTTTTGCATATATTAGAAACTTTAAATTCAAAATTTGTGAAAGTTAATGGTGATACGCTAATCACAAAGCCTAATTTTTTGCAAAACTCCTGAGAAATTAAAATTAAATTTGAGCCAAAATATAAAAAGGTTTTATTTGGAAAGAATATTCTTTAGAATTAGATTTTTAAATCGCAAGATTGTATTCAAAATAAGAAAATGAAAAAATAACAGCATTGCGCGTGGTTTTTGTTATAAAATAAAAAGAACAATTACCATGAAGTCGTCTTTAATACTTTATATCAGAGAAATAACTAAATATTATAAGAGAAAAGAATAAAAGTCAATCAATAATCATTATATTAAGATAAATATTTCTCAAAATAAGTCTCAAAATAAAAGTCTTTGAAGACTTAAAAATGTTTATCTCGCTGATAATTATTTTGAAAAGACTTCTATTATATAAGTCTTAAAATAATAGTTATCGATGACTTAAAAAAATTTCTCACACATAATTATCAAAAGACTTATAATTCTTACGAAAATTTTGATGACCTATTTAAAAATCCAACAATAAAATAATTATTACTCTGGCTCTCTGCTTTATATTTTATATATTTTTAATGAAAATAGTACGAGCTACGTAAGTAAAAAAAATACCAAGCACTGATAATGGAGTTTGATTAGAAATATTATTACATTGGTATAAATATGGGAAGTAAAATACTCCAATTTATGGTTTTAATATTATCAAAGTGGCAAGGCCGTTGATAATACTCACAATTTATGAAACTTCAAAAAATTTTATTATCCGTCAAAAGTTTTTTTATTGAAACTACCTTCTTTTTGGTATCATGCTTATACCCATGATAAAAATATTTATAAGGTACAATCGCTGAGAGCCAGTTTAGAAATTTTGACGTTTGCTAGCATTTTGAAAATTTCTCTCGCCGTCATTTCACTTGTTGGTTTTTATTTTCACTCCTGGTGGTAATTTTGGCAATTTCGGCATACAAGCGTTACAGTAATGCCTACTCTATTTATTCCAATTTAATTTCTGGGCAAAATGGAACAAAAAATGGAGCACACAATTTTGTAAGTATGCGCAGGTATCACTGTTTCTTTGTTTAGCTTTTGCTTTGACCTTTCGTTTCAAGTTCATTGGAAAATTTGAGCGATAATTTCCAATAATTGCGATTTTGTAAGTAAATTTTTGGTAAAACATATACTATACATATCCAACATATTATAGGAGCAGTGCCTCGGATGGCTACAATAATGCACTTTGGTCTAACAATTTAAACGCATAATTACTTTATAATATAACTGATAGACTTCAGAAATGTATTTTAAAATGGTAACGAAAATAAAGGTCGTAATAAAATTCCCTTTAAAGTTTAGATATTTAAAAACTAAGTCCGCATATACATGTACTTCAGAATTTAAGGAAAAAATACAAATAAAATTCCATACGGGCTAATATGTAATTTTTATTAGAATTTAAGAATAATTAAATTAAGAGAACGGTATAATTTATTTGTTTCAATATGAATAAATGATAGACGGAAAATAGGCCTTATTTTTTTAAGTTTTAACCATCATCATATGTGTGTGGTACGGCCAAGTGGCCTTTCAAGTTTTACATATAATAGTTTTAAGGTAGAAAAATTAAACTGAATAATAATTATTAAAATCAATATATTTGATCGAAAAAATAAAGATTAAGTGATAATAATTTCTTTTGAGCGAAAAAATGAAACTGTAAATACACTGGTTTACAGAAAAAATATTTTATTCAGGGACCAAAAATAACTGTTATCCCGAATTTACAAATTTAAAACGTTGCCTGAATTCTGAAATTTAACGAAAACTTTGTTTCGTAACAAACAGTTAATAGATGAGAAATATTTTTTCCATTCACCAACGTTTATTTTTTACGTTGCTCGATAACGGTTATTGCCCATCGTTTATTTTTTACGTTGCTTGATAACAGTTATTTCCCGACGTTTATTTTTACGTTATCACGTTACGTTAGTTATTTCTATCTTACTTTTACCTATCTATCTTACTTTTATTTCATCATCTTTGTCTTATTCTCCATCTCCATCTTCATCAATATCCTAATCTCACAAGGTTTATCAGACAACGTAAAAAATATAAGTTGCAAAATAACTCTTATACAGCAACGTTGGGAAATAACTCTTATCGGCAACGCGAAAAATATTTCTCCTGCATAACAGTTATCAGGCAACGTAAAAAATAAACATTGGGTTATAACTCTTATCGACGAAATAAAAAATATTTCTCATCTAATAACTGTAATGGAGCAACGTTCTTGCTATAAAACTTATAACTGTTATGTCCCTGATTTTATTGATGCAAGCTCCATTTAACTGGTGTGGGGTCCACTGATATATGTGTAGCGACCTAGTCCTTACACTGGCACGGTAGTACACTCAGGTGGCAACACTGAGCTGGATAAAGCAACGTCAATTTTGAATTTTTAACCGATGCCCGTCAGCTAACTTCACGCAAAAATAGATACACATTTTTAATTTGACATCTGTGAGAATTGTATTTGACTTAAATTTACAATAAAGAAATATAGAACGAGTTCTATAATTGGTGACCCCGTAAGAAACACAAAATGAGCGACGATGGTAATGACCGATTCGAAGACACGCCTACTCCAGTTCATGTGGCACGGCTCGCCCTTAAGCCGCCACCGTTTTGGAAGCCGAATCCCCGGCTGTGGTTCGCGCAGGTTGAGGCGCTGTTTGTACGTGCAGGAATCTCCACCGACGAGACCAAGTTCTACACTGTAGTGGCAGGAATTGATTCAGCGGTGTTGGCATATGTTAGCGACATAATTACGTCACCGCCGGCTTCAGCGAAGTACGAGCTCTTGAAAGAGCGGTTGATTACGGAGTTTGGGGACTCAAAATAGAAACGTTTGAAACGATTATTTGAAGGGTGCAGATTGGGAGACAAAAAAAGCCACAACTTTGCTGCGATAAATGAAAGACTTGGCTGATCAACACATTGACAAGAAAGTTTTGAAATCGCTTTGGTTACAACGTTTACCAACTAATATCCTCCAAATTTTAGCAACGTTCGATGGCAGCATCGAAGAATTGGCTTTGAAAGCTGACACTATAATGGAAATTTCTGCAACAAATGTTGATGTTAATGTGGTCAAGGGATCGGATGACGGCATGCAAGCTGCTATCTCCGACTTGACGAACAGGCTAGATCGCCTCACACGCAATAATCAACGCAACTTCGTCCTCAACGACCGGAGCTACACGAATAACGTGTCTCATTCGCAACGACCTATTAGCTCTCGGCAGGGCTCATCTACGCCGAAACAGGACACTCTTTGTTGTATCACCGTACGTTTGGCGACAGCGCAACAAGGTGCCGCTCGCCTTGTACTTATCGTCAACAACGCGCGGAAGACTAGTTAGCCCTCCGTTTAAAGCGGCCACAACGGAGGCTAACCAGCTCGTGCCGCCTTTACGTGCGAGACAAAAGTACATCATTAAGATTTTTAATCGACACCGGCGCCGAAGTGTCTCTAATGCCCAAACACAGTGGCGACGATACGCAGATTACTCCTACGAAGTTAGTAGCTGCTAACAATACTTTTATCAACACCTATGGTAAGAAACGCATCATTTTAGATTTAGGTTTACAGCAAACATTCTCTTGGGTTTTTATTATTGCTGACGAAGCATATCCGATATTGGGTGCCGATTTTTTACAATATTACAATATATTGGTAGACGTAAAAAGCAAGGCAATCATACACCGTACAACGAATTCGCAGACCATCTGTCAGATAATGAAACTAACACGCAGCATTATCTCATTAAGAGAGACTGATGTATTTCAACGCATTTTAGCACGTTTTCCTGACCTCAACAGCGATGCGGCTCAGCCCAAGAAAACCCAAACGACATTACAACATTATATAGAGACAAGAGGTGCACCCGTCGTGCAGGAAGTAAGCCGTCTTTCTGCAGAAAAATTGGAAATCGCAAAAAGAGAGTTTGAGTACCTGTTAGATCGTGGAATTAGTCAGCGCTCGAAAAGTCAATGGGCCAGCCCGTTGCACATGGTGAGAATGTCGAATAGTTCCTGGCGCCCATGTGGCGATTATCGACGTCTGAACGCTGTTACAATCCCAGATAGCTACCCTATGCGCCATATTCAGGACTTTGGTAGTGATTAACACGGTAAAACGATATTTTCCGTGATTGATTGCAGAAAGGCTTATCACCAGATTCCGGTACATCCGACAGACGTGCCGAAGGCGGCTATACTCACCCCATTTGGGCTGCTTGAATTTAAATTCATGACGTTTGGCCTGAGAAACGCCGCTCAGACATTCCAACGCTTCATAGACGAAGCAGTCAGAGGACTGTCATTTGTATTCCTGTATTTGGATGATGTATTGGTGGCATCTTCTTCGCCCGAGGAACATGCGCAAAACCTGGAGGTACTGTTAAACGCTATCGTGAGAATGGCTTGATCATAAATGCGGAGAAGTGTCAGCTAGCTAAAGCAGAAGTGGAATTCCTAGGCCATCTCGTGTCGTCAAGCGGTGTCAAACCTCTTCCTCACAAGGTAAAAGCTATTCTGGATTTTAAAAAACCGATAGAAATCCACGAGATTAGAAATTTTTTAGGCGCGGTAAATTTTTATCGGCGATTTTTGCCGCATGCGGCTGCCACTGAGGCACCTCTTCATAAATTGATGGGGCCGTGTAAGAAGCGTGACAATACCGTGATAAGCTGGACAACAGAAGCAGAAAACGCGTTTCAAAACTTAAAAAAACAATTGGGCGAAGCGACACTACTTGCTTTTCTGTCGAGAGGCGCCGCCATTGCTGTAATGGCAGATGCATCGGATATCGCCGTAGGGGCTGTACTCCAGCAACGAGTGGGTGACGAATGGTTACCTTTAGGGTTCTACTCACAGAAATTTACTCCGGCCGAACAACGATACAGCGCTTACGATCGCGAGTTACTCGCCATTTATAAAGAAGTCCGACACTTTCGCTACTTTTTAGAGGAAACGAATTTTATAGTTTTCACCGATCATAAACCGCTTATACACGCTTTTGACCAAAAATGGGAAAAGCTGTCACCACGACAAACGTGACAGTTGAATTTCATAAGTCAGTTTTCGTCGGTTTCGTAGCCGATATGCTCTCACGGATAGAAACGTTCGTTATTCCATCACCAATCGACCTGCAGCATCTGTGCGACGAACAAGATAAAAGCAGCAAGTTACAAGAGCTGCTAAAAGGCGAGTCTACTGCCTTGCACCTGGTACGTTGTCGTCATCCAGATACGGACATTGATATAATTTGTGATGATTCAACTGGCACACACCGCCCCTATATTCCGCGAGCCTGCGACAGGTGGTGATCAACGCCAATCACGGGTTAGCACACCCGGAGGCACGCGCAACCATTAAGTTAGTTTCCAAGAGTTTTGTGTGGAAGAGTATGAGCAACGATTTACGGGCACGAGTGCGTAGCTGCTCAGCATGCCAGAGTTGCAAGGTTGCAAGACATACAAAAGGAGAACTGCAAACATTTACTGTACCTGCCAAGTGATTCGAACATATTAATGTGGATATTGTTGGACCTTTTACGCCTTCTAGGGGGTATACGTATTGCCTAACGTGTGTAGACAGATTCTCGAGATGGATAGAGGTTATTCCGTTGGAGAACATGACAGCTGAAACTGTCGCCAGAGAGCTACTCAATGGCTGGGTAAGCCGTTTTGGTACACCGAGGTACATCACCACGGATCAGGGCCGGCAGTTTGATAGCGCCTTGTTACAACAACTAGCGAAACTGCTGGGAGTGAAGCACGTACACACTACCAGCTACCATCCACAAGCAAATGGCCTGGTGGAAAGATGGCATCGGGTTCTGAAGACCGCGCTCAGGTGCCATTCGGCCGACGCCAACAGGGTGGACGCATTACCGATTGTTCTACTGGGTTTGAGAACGGCTGTGAAGGAGGAGTTGGGCGCATCTGTCGAGCAAATGCTTTATGGCCAGACGATCCGACTTCACAGTTTTTGGACGCCACAGAGAATATGGCCGCGGATGAGCAGAGTTTTTTGAGGGAACTACGACAACATTTCGAGAACATGAACCCGGTGCAAACTTCACAGCACGGAAGGCGTGCAGTTTACGTGCCCAAGGACTTGCGTTTTTGTAGCCACGTATTTCTACGGGACGACACCATCCATAAACCGTTGAAGGCTCCTTACGACGGACCATATCTTGTGGTACACAGGCATCCGAAGAGGTACACTATACTCATCGGATCGAAGCAAGTTACAGTATCTATTGATCGACTCAAACCGGCCTATTTTCCTAAAGATGAGTTAGCAGCTATAAATCGATCTGGAACATGGAAAGAACTACCTATTATTGGCGCTCCTTCTGGAAAGGGGGTGTTGTACGGACTAGCCCTTACACTGGCACGGTAGTACACTCAGGTGGCAACACTGAGCTGGATGAAGCAACGTCAAGTTTGAATTTTTAACCGATGCACGTCAGCTAACTTCACGCAAACATAGATACACATTTTTTATTTGACATATTTTGGTTGCAACACATTTGTTTTGTGAGAATTGTATTTGACTTTGTTGAAGCCAAAAGCCTTCAACGTTTGGGAAACACTGATTTACTTTCGGCCCCGCTATCAGCTGCAAAGATGCATAACTGCCGAAAGTACACCGGAGCTTCCTTTACGATATCACATGCTTATATAAGTATGTATCTTATTAGCTGAACAGTAGTATAGTCCAAATATACGTTGGAGTACATATCAGCAGCTTCCGAATTCTTGGCACAAAGGTAATCTTCGTTACGCTTGGGTATATTATATTCACTTAATACTTTTCTGCACTCTTAAAATCTTAAATACAGTTAATACATTTTTACTCATTAAATCGTTTGGTATATTTTCATTTTTTCCATATCCATTTCCTCTGAGTTTGAATCGGCGCTCTATTGAGGTATTTTCGCCCAAACATTTTGGTCCAACGAGCCGTCAAACTTGAGCAGAGGAATATTTTTGTACATTTACC
>NW_016159044.1:96004-98868 GCF_001687245.7 Rhagoletis zephyria
ATTCCATACTATAGATGCATACTCCAAAATCGGTCTAACTAGAGAGGTAAAGAGAACTTTAGTGACATAAGGATCGTTGAACTCCTTGGCCCAGCGCTTAAGAAAAGCCAACAATCCTCTAGCCCTAATCACGCAGGAGTTTATGTGAGACTTGAATTCTAGTTTCGGATCCATAGTTACACCTAGGTCAATGAAATTGGTCACTTGCTCAACATTGTGGTCAGATATCATATACGAATTTGGATAGAACGATTTTCTAGAGAAGGTCATGAATTTACACTTTTTCAAATTTAGTGACATGGAATTTGCTTCACACCATTCGAAAATGCAGGTTAGGTCAGCTTGCAAATGCTTGTTATTGTTGGAGAAATTATATTATTTGCCCTTATTTGTTGTGCGGGCGCGTTACTCTTCAAGCAAAGAGCTACTCCGTATAATTTCTGGGTAAAATTTAAATATTTACTTTGGTATTTTTTTTAAATAAATGCATATGTAAGTAATAATTTTAAAAGTGGTATTATCGACTTACGTAAATTTGGGTTAACAACGTTTCACTTCTGTTTCGCGCAAAGTCAATTGTACATATGTATATTCGTACATAGTTAAGTTTTCGAAGTATACATATAACACATATGTACATACATTTCAAATACCTTCCAGTACAGTATACCAGTAGAAAAGGTTTTGGTTTTTGTAGCTGTTTCGTGGTGAAAGTCCTTTATGGGGACCAAATTTCCCCACAAGAAATTGAGCGCACGGTTGGTTTTGCATGCCAAAATAAAGAATACTAGAAAACCTTGAAAAAAAGTCTGACATATTTCTATATATATATTCTACTAAAAATAAACACAATAATGTGCGCTAATTAGATAACGCGATAATCATGTTTGGAAACTCTTTTCTACTCTTATTTTTACAAAATAATATTGCGGATCAGATTGCTCTGAGCGCTTGTGTTGTTTACCAAGAAAATGCAGCCCTGTTGGTTTTTATTTCTGTATCGCATCGCGGTGAGTTTCTATTTCTTGGTAATTTGGTTTGTGAAATGGTAAACAAATTATTGAAATTTATTTATTTGATGTGTTTAACATTTGATTAATGCAATTTTCTGTCTTTTCAGACTATTAGTTACAAGCACAGCATCATCAACGGTGATTGCAAGAACTACTGCAATCCCTGCGGTTTTCCTCTTTGTAAATGCGTTCTGGTCGTGACCAAGGGTGGTCTTCCAAATCAGCCGGGAATAAGGTTAGTCATTTTCAATTTTATATCTTAGTTCGTCGACGTTATAGGACATGTCATCATTGCAGGCTATTGTTGCAGAACAAAATGCCCCAACCACTGCTGTGGTAAATATGTACCAGCAGTACTGCCCACCGCCGTCGGTGCAATGATTTCGATAGCTGAACAAACGCCATCTCCTGGGCATTCCCACAGCTTGCCGACACCAGCTATTATATCACGTGTGAATGCAACTGCGGCTAAATTTGGTTATTAACAGTGCAATAGTGCCATATCATTGGCAAAAACACAAAGGGTTGCTGGCATATAGAGGTTGTAAAGTTTTGGGAAACGAAGAACCTACTCGAAGAAGACGATGGCCGCAAACCTATGATGAAACATCTTCTGGCATGCCTTTGACAATCGTTAAATATATATATACACAATATTTATCCTTCTGCAGAACGTGCATGCATATTCATTTCCGATTTTATGGGTCGATTACGGAGGACAACCGACTTTCAGTTGGTTGGCCAGTGGCTGAAATGGTATTACAGATGGCAACTAGCAACTGAAAGCTGGCAACTGAGTTGCGCTATATTGGCAACTGCATTTTTGTAGCTCCCGGGAAATTTTGATTGAGATACTTTATTTATTTTTTCAACTTTTTTTAATTTGTATCACCTTGAACTTTATGAAACTTAGTTATTGCTATTCATAATAAAATACATTTTCGTTTCAGTGGCGCTGTCTAGCGGCAACCCAACTGAGATTCCGTTGCCATCCATAATCGATCCATAAGTCATAATCGCACGAGCTAATCAAGGCTATCACAGAATCCATCGTAGTCCAATTTTCGTGAAATCTACGAAAATGCTATTGAATTCGAGTAGCTACGAACGCAGCGTATGCTTTGAATACACACATTTATAACAGCTCCTATTCAGTGATAGCCTTTTCGTAGATTTTATGAAAAATCGGACTTCGATGGATTCCGTGATTACCACCAATATGTATTCTCCTTTGACAAGATGTAGAGGCAACACAGCCGTATACCTACTCTATACTTTTACGCGCATATGCTAAATTTTTCGAACCTAGCTAAAGTGCTTGACAAAGGCAGAAGGCATATCTTCAACAT
Source organism: Rhagoletis zephyria (assembly GCF_001687245.7). Taxonomy (NCBI): domain Eukaryota; kingdom Metazoa; phylum Arthropoda; class Insecta; order Diptera; family Tephritidae; genus Rhagoletis; species Rhagoletis zephyria. The sequence goes on from NW_016159044.1 coordinate 98,367, forward strand.
TATAACTTAAAGTAAAAAAGTTTAATGCATGCAATAAAAGAACACAACAGAACCAAAAAATGTTCTCAAAACTATTAAACATAAAAAATTGCACGAATAAAATTCATTATGTAAAATAAAATAAAATATCGCAATTGTTTTTTATATGTACATACATATTTACAAAATGAATCTTAAAGCACCCACAGTAAGTCCTAAACATATAATTGACTAAGAGGAAATATAATAAATAACAGAAATGTGAACAAGTATGTCGAGAAATCTGTAAATAGTAGCGAAACTGTATCTCAATAATAACAAGTAATTTTAAGCAAAAAATACAACCGACTTCAATGCGCATTCACGTCGTTCTGGTTACGTAGACCCGACTGTCCTCCCTTTTTTTAAAATCGTCAAAAAAATGAATACGTATTCTACAGAAAAAAGATCAAGATACATATTTAAGGATNTTGACTAAGAGGAAATATAATAAATAACAGAAATGTGAACAAGTATGTCGAGA
>NW_016159045.1:0-2331 GCF_001687245.7 Rhagoletis zephyria
GAGTCAGCACAGTAACTCAGCACAGTGCTGAGTTACCCACCTCTAGTGTGATTTGCTTGACCTTAGTTTGTCGGTCCAAACATGCATCTTTATTTACGGTTGATGGATAGCTCGTTTCCAATGGATGGTGGCAAGAAAGTGGCTGCCTTACGTGTAATGATTTTGTATTACCGGCTTATGGTGAATCAATTGCTGTCAAATGAATAGTCCAGATTTGTTGCTCACAACTTCTTTATTCTACGCAACAACATGACTGGGGATTTGCCGGAGGGAATGTGACGGCATCTTTTGCCTCTATTAACTCGATACAAGAAAAAAAACTTTTTACAGTCAGCCTTTTTCCTTATATTTGCTTGGACGCAGCCGATTTCACTTTCCACTGAGGGGTGAGTATCGACTCCCCGAATGTCGCCAGCTTTTAATACAAGCTTTTAATACACTTTAATTACTTGGTTGTAATTCCGTTCTTGCGAGGGCTGATGAGTGTGGTTCGGCCCGTGTCCCATTCCAAAAAAAAGGAAATACATTTTGCTAGCCTCGTGGTATGGGACCACCGATTCTTTTATCGTATATCAGTGTGGGCGTTTTCATAGTGGCCATGTCAATTCGTGTCTGTACTGATATAATGGTTCATGTCTTGAATAACTATTGGTTACGTACATTCATCTGGCAACCCCCCCATTTTGAAGTTTAGCTTTGACAGTTTTGTTATGTTTACAATTTCATAATCGTTCTTATGTCTATTATNATTCATCTGGCCAACCCCCCCATTTTGAAGTTTAGCTTTGACAGTTTTGTTATGTTTACATTTCTTATAATCGTTCTTATGTCTATTATTTGGGCAATAAAAATAATAGATCATTATCCCCCTCTCATCTTCAGCGACACGTTAACAAAAAAACCTGTGGAGCGTTTAGTAGGGATATGAGAATGGTGGTTCGAATGCGATTCACGGCCTGGACGTTAGACCCCTTACATCGAAATCGTTCTACATGATCTTCGTCAACCCCATTCTGACTCGTTCAGTTCGCTTCTGAGCGCATATGTATGTACACATGTTCCGTCTTTACTATTTAGTTTCAGTACGCATTACATAAGCTACGGTAGATGAAAGGCATTGGTAAATGATTTGGTTATGAATCTTTTCTTGTTTGCTTTGATCGATTTACTAGCAATGTACTGAGGATATAATATAACAAAACTATGGATATAACAAAACTAAACTTAATTAATTTATTCCAGCCGGGTACCCTGTAATAAGGCAGAATCAATGGAGTATGGAGGCCCGCCATATATTCATCGAAATTCTTGAGAAGGCGAATGTACTGAATGAGTTAACGTGTTGTGATTAAATCGGCGGAATAATTGCCAAGCACTCGGTGTTTAGCATCGATCAGTTCATATGAGTTCGAACCAAGTTTCCGTGAAACATAGGCTCTAATTTTTGGTGGGGCTAGTTTTTGTGCATAGCCCTCTCCGGCCACGGACGGTTTAGGATTGGGAATGTACACTTCCGAGCCTATCTCGAAATGGCGTTCTCTTTTGCGGGTCAATGCCCGTTGTGCGGTTTGTTGATATTGTTCGAACTGTTTGTCTCGAATTTCATCAGCCAGAACTTTACGCTGTTCCACATCCTGTGTATGGTATGGATTTACATCCAATAATAATTTATATTCGTTTCCATCTTGCACATATTCACGACGAGTGTGCAGGAAATATGGCGTGTAGCCCATGGCTGAATGCACTGAAGCGTTAATATCATGAATAACAGGAGGAATGTTCAAGAAGGTCAGCAATGTGAGCACGTAATCCAAGTTCAGCTTTTGTTTGTCGCCTCGACCTGATTGGCTTGTGGATGGTACAAAGGCGTTTTCATGTGTTTAATGTTATAATCGGCGCAATTTGCGAAAGTTTGACTGATGAATTGAGTACCATTATCTGATATAATGAGTTCGGGGCTGCCATTCACCGTGAATATATGTCGAGGATAATTGACTACGGACATGGCGTTTGCATTTTTCGTGAGCTGCGCTCAGACATATCGCGAGTAACAGTTGATGGCTACGAAGATCCATTGGTTACGATCTTTAAACAATCGATAATTGCCTACCCGGTCGTTTTGGTTCTCTATATTCGCCGTGAGGTGTTTTGGTGTTCTCATTACTTGGTTTAATGCGGTGGCATAGTTCACATTGCCGAACGTACTGGTAAACGGACTCATACATGTTTGGTCAGTAATAGCGTTGTGAGATACGTCTATAAGTTTTCCAAACACCCTGATGCGAATGTTGGTTATCATTTTCATCGAGGACTTTTGCTCTGTCAGAAGAT